>NC_053023.1:640985344-641138412 GCF_003073215.2 Triticum urartu | reverse complement strand
AAGGAGTCAGGTATGACACCTAAGTTTGATTGTGTTAAATCTTTTATGGATACCGATATTTTCCGTAAGTTTAGAACTAAATATGGACTTGACTCTGAGATAGTAGCTTCTTTCTGTGAATCTTTTGCTACTTATGTTGATCTCCCTAAGGAGAAGTGGTTTAAGTATCATCCTCCCATAGAAGTAAAAGTAGCTGCACCAATCAAAGTTGAAAAAAAGACAGTCAATTATAATGATCCTATAGGGCGAATTCGAGATCGGAACCCGGGGATCCTCTAGAGTCGACCTGCAGGCATGCAAGCTTCAACTGTTGTTCGTAAAAGCAATATTAGAACTTATACACCTCCTGAGCAAGTTAAAGTAGAACCTAATATTGCTATTGTTAAAGATCTCTTGTCTGATAATATTGATGGGCATGTTATTTAGTTCGAAGGTGAAACTACTAGAATTGCTAAACCTTGTGATAAGGATAAACATAGACCTGTGATAGGTGTGCCTGTTATTTCTGTTAAAATAGGAGATCATTATTATCATGGCTTATGTGATATGGGTGCTAGTGCTAGTGTTATACCTCATGACTTATACAAAGAAATTAAGAATGAAATTGCACCTGTTGAGTTAGAAGATATTGATGTTACTATTAAACTTGCTAATAGAGATACTATTGCACCAATTGGAATTGTTAGAGATGTTGAAGTCTTGTGTGGGAAAACTAAATGTCTTGCTGATTTTCTTGTTCTTACTTCTCCGCAAGATAGCTTTTGTCCAATTATATTTGGTAGGCCCTTCTTAAATAATGTCAATGCTACCATAGACTGCACTAAGAATATTGTTACTGTTGGCTTTGGATGATATGGTTCATGAGTTTAAATTCTCTAAATTTAGTAAACAACATCGTGAGGAAGAATTACCTGGTAAGGATGAAATTATTGGTCTTGCTTCTATTGCCGTACCTCCTAGTGATCCTTTAGAACACTATTTGCTAGACCATGAAAATGATATGTTCATGAAAGAAAGAAGGGAAATAGATGAAGTATTCTTTAAACAGGAACCTATTCTGCATCACAACTTGCCTGTTGAAATTTTAGGGGATCCACCTCCACCCAAGGGTGATCCCGTGTTTGAGCTCAAACCTTTGCCTGATAATCTTAAATATGCTTATCTTGATGGAAAGAAGATATATCCTGTTATTATTAGTGCTAACCTTTCAGAGCATGAAGAAGAAAGATTATTGAAAACTCTGAAGAAGCACCGTGCTGCTATTGGATATACTCTTGATGATCTTAAGGGCATTAGTCCCACTCTATGTCAACATAAAATAAATTTGGAAGCAGATGCCCTTTTGGAGGCAGGTATAATCTATCCCGTTGCTGATAGTGAGTGGGTAAGTCCTGTCCATTGTGTCCCTAAGAAGGGAGGTATTATTGTTGTTCCTAATGATAAAGATGAATTGATTCCACAAAGAATTATCACAGGTTATAGGATGGTAATTGATTTCTGAAAATTAAATAAAGCTACTAAGAAAGATCATTACCCCTTACCTTTTATTGATCAAATGCTAGAAAGATTATGCAAACATACACACTATTGCTTTCTAGATGGTTATTCTGGTTTCTCTCAAATACCTGTGTCGGCTAGAGATCAATCAAAGACTACTTTTACATGCCCTTTTGGTACTTTTTCTTATAGACGTATGCCTTTTAGTTTATGTAATGCACCTGCTACCTTTCAAAGATGCATGATGGCTATATTCTCTTACTTTTGTGAAAAGATTTGTGAGGTTTTCATGGACGACTTTTCCGTCTATGGTTCCTCTTTTGATGATTGCTTGAGCAATCTTGATTGAGTTTTGCAGAGATGTGAAGAAACTAATCTTGTCTTGAATTGGGAAAAGTGCCACTTTATGGTTAATGAAGGTATATTCTTGGGGCACAAAGTTTCTGAAAGAGGTATTGAAGTTGATAAAGCCAAGGTTGATGCTATTGAAAAGATGCCATGTCCCAAGGACATCAAAGGTATAAGAAGTTTCCTTGGTCACGCCGGATTTTACAGGAGGTTCATTAAGGACTTCTCAAAAATTTCTCGGCCTCTGACTAATTTATTGCAAAAAGATATACCATTTGTCTTTGATGATGATTGTGTAGAAGCATTTGAAATACTTAAGAAAGCATTATTCTCTACACCAGTTGTTCAGCCACCTGATTGGAACCCACCCTTTGAAATTATGTGTGATGCTAGTGATTATGTTGTAGGTGCTGTTCCAGGACAAAGAGTTGATAAGAAATTAAATGTTATTCATTATGCTAGTAAGACTCTAGACAATGCTCAAAGAAATTATGCTACTACTGAAAAAGAACTCTTAGCAGTTGTATTTGCTTGTGATAAGTTTAGATCATATATTGTTGATTCTAAAGTAACTATTCAAACTAATCATGCTGCTATTAAATATCTTATGGAAAAGAAAGATGCTAAACCTAGACTTATTAGATGGGTTCTCTTGCTTCAAGAATTTGATTTGCATATTGTTGATAGAAAGGGCGCTGAGAACCCCGTTGCAGACAACCTGTCTAGGTTAGAAAATATTCTTGATGACCCACTACCTATTAATGATAGCTTTCCTGATAAACAATTAAATGTTATAAGTACTTCTCGTAGTACTCCATGATATGCTGATTATGCTAATTATATTGTTGCTAAATTTATACCACCTAGCTTCACATACCAGCAAAAGAAAAAGTTCTTCTATGATTTAAGACATTACTTTTGGGATGACCCACATATTTATAAGGAAGGAGTAGATGGTGTTATTAGACGTTGTGTACCTGAGCATGAACAGGAACAGATCCTACGCAAGTGTCATTCCGAATCTTATGGAGGACACCACGCTGGAGATAGAACTGCACATAAGGTATTGCAATCTGGTTTTTATTGGCCTACTCTCTTCAAGGATGCCCGTAAGTTTGTCTTGTCTTGTGATGAATGTCAAAGAGTTGGTAATATTAGTAGACGTCAAGAAATGCCTATGAATTATTCACTTGTTATTGAACCGTTTGATGTTTGGGGCTTTGATTATATGGGACCTTTTCCTGCCTCTAATGGATACACACATATTCTAGTTGATGTTGATTACGTTACTAAGTGGGTAGAAGCTATTCCAACTAGTAGTGCTGATCATAACACTTCTATTAAAATGGTTAAAGAAGTTATTTTCCCGAGGTTTGGAGTCCCTAGATATTTAATGACTGATGGTGGTTCACACTTTATTCATGGTGCTTTCCGTAAAATGCTTGCTAAATATGATGTTAATCATAGAATTCCATCTCCTTATCACCCACAGTCTAGTGGTCAATTAGAGTTGAGCAATAGAGAGCTCAAATTAATTTTGCAAAAGACTGTTAATGTTGGGGAACGTAGTAATTTACAAAAAATTCCTACGCACAAGCAAGATCATGGTGATGCATAGCAACGAGAGGGGAGATTGTTGTCTATGTACCCTCGTAGACCGTTCGCGGAAGCGTTATATCAACGCGGTTGATGTAGTCGTACGTCTTCACATCCGAACGATCTAAGTACCGAAAGCACGACACCTCCGAGTTCTGCACACGTTCGGCTCGGTGACGTCCTCGCCTTCTCGATCCAGCAAGAGGGGCGAAGTAGTAGATGAGTTCCGGTAGCACGACGGCGTGGTGACGGTGTTGGTGAAGAACAATCTCCGCAGGGCTTCGCCTAAGCACTACGAAAACTATGACGGAGGATAAACTAGAGGGGACGGGGTTGCCGGCACACGGCTTGGTGTTTCTTGATGTGTCTTTGGTGCTAGCCCTACCCCTCTATTTATATGTTGAGCCCTGGGGTCGAAACTTGGAGTAAAAGCCTCCTCAAAGTTGGTTTCACCCGAAAGGCAAGAGTCCTTCTCGGACTCCAGGGCTAGACGCTAGGGTTCCTGGCGTCTAGCCTATGGTCTCCGCAAAACTTCCTTTTGCACTTTCCAAAAGCCTCGTGGGCTTTCCCCTTTGGCCCAGATAAAGTGTTCTCATGCCCAAACATTTCGGGAAACATCTGGAACCCCTTCCGGTGAATTCCGGAACCCTTCCGGAGATCAAACACTACTATCCACATATCAATCTTTACTTCCGGACCATTCCGGAGTTCCTCGTCATATTTGTGATCTCATCCAAACTCCGAACAACATTCGGTCACCAACATACATAACTCATATAGTACTATATCATCAACGAACGTTAAGCGTGCGGACCCTACGGGTTCAAGAACTATGTAGACATGACCGAGACACCTCTTTGGTCAATAACCAATAGCGGGACCTGGATGCCCATATTGGCTCCTACATATTCTACGAAGATCTTTATCGGCCAGACCGCATAACAACATACGTTGTTCCCTTTGTCATCGGTATGTTACTTGCCCGAGATTCGATCGTCGGTATCTCAATACCTAGTTCAATCTCGTTACCGGCAAGTCTCTTTACTCGTTCCGTAATACATCATCCCACAACTAACTCATTAGTTGCAATGCTTGCAAGGCTTATAGTGATGTGCATTACCGAGTGGGCCCAGAGATACCTCTCCGACAATCGGAGTGACAAATCCTAATCTCGAAATACGCCAACCCAACAAGTACCTTTAGAGACACCTGTAGAGCACCTTTATAATCACCCAGTTATGTTGTGAAGTTTGGTGGCACACAAAGTGTTCCTCCGGTAAACGGGAGTTGCATAATCTCATAGTCATAGGAACATGTATAAGTCATGAAGAAAGCAATAGCAACAAACTAAACGATCAAGTGCTATGATAACGGAATGGGTCTCAATCACATCATTCTCCTAATGATGTGATCCTGTTAATCAAATGACAACTCATGTGTATGGTTAGGAAACATAACCATCTTTGATCAACGAACTAGTCAAATAGAGGCATACTAGCGACTCTCTGTTTGTCTATGTATTCACACATGTATTATGTTTCCGGTTAATACAATTTTAGCATGAATAATAAACATTTATCATGATATAAGGAAATAAATAATAACTTTATTATTGCCTCTAGGGCATATTTCCTTCAGTCTCCCACTTGCACTAGAGTCAATAATCTAGTTCACATCGCCATGTGATTTAATACCAATAGTTCACATCACCATGTGATTAACACCCATAGTTCACATCGACATGTGACCAACACCCAAAGGGTTTAGTAGAGTCAATAATCTAGTTCACATCGCTATGTGATTAACACCCAAAGAGTACTAAGGTGTGATCATGTTTTGCTTCTGAGAGAAGTTTAGTCAACGGGTCTGCCACATTCAGATCCGTACATATTTTGCAAATTTCTATGTCAACAATGCTCTGCATGGAGCTATTCTAGCTAATTGCTCCCACTTTCAATATGTATCCAGATTGAGACTTAGAGTCATCTGGATCAGTGTCAAAACTTGCATCGACGTAACCCTTTACGACGAACCTTTTGTCACCTCCATAATCGAGAAACATATCCTTATTCCACTAAGGATAATTTTGACCAATGTCCAGTGATCTACTCCTAGATCACTATTGTACTCCCTTGCCAAACTCAGGGCAGGGTATACAATAGGTCTGGTACACAGCATGGCATACTTTATAGAACCTATGGCTAAGGCATAGGGAATGACTTTCATTCTCTCTCTATCTTATGCCGTGGTCGGGTTTTGAGTCTTACTCAACTTCACACCTTTGTAACACAGGCAAGAACTCCTTCTTTGACTGTTCCATTTTGAACTACTTCAAAATCTTGTCAAGGTATGTACTCATTGAAAAACTTATCAAGCGTCTTGATATATCTCTATAGATCTTGATGCTCAATATGTAAGCAGCTTCACCGAGGTCTTTCTTTGAAAAACTCCTTTCAAACATTCCTTTATGCTTTGCAGAATAATTCTACATTATCTCCGATCAACAATATGTCATTCACATACTTATCAGAAATGCTGTAATGCTCCCACTCACTTTCTTGTAAATACAGGCTTCACTGCAAGTCTGTATAAAACTATATGCTTTGATCAACTTATCAAAGCGTATATTCCAACTCCGAGATGCTTGCACCAGTCCATAGATGGATCGCTGGAGCTTGCATATTTTGTTAGTACCTTTAGGATTGACAAAACCTTCTGGTTGCATCATATACAACTGTTCTTTAATAAATCCATTAAGGAATGAAGTTTTGTTTATCCATTTGCTAGATTTCATAAAATGTGGCAATAGCTAACATGATTTGGACAGACTTAAGCATAGATACGAGTGAGAAATTCTCATCGTGGTCAACACCTTGAACTTGTCAAAAACCTTTTTGCGACAATTCTAGCTTTGTAGATAGTAACACTACTATCAGCGTCCGTCTTCCTCTTGAAGATCCATTTAATCTCAATGGCTCACCGATCAATGGGCAAGTCAATAAAATTCCATACTTTGTTCTCATACATGGATCTCATCTCAGATTCCATGGCCTCAGGCCATTTTGCGGAATCTGGGCTCATCATCGCTTCCTCATAGTTCGTAGGCTCATCATGGTCAAGTAACATGACCTCCAGAACAGGATTACCGTACCACTCTGGTGCGGATCTCACTCTGGTTTACCTACGAGGTTCGGTAGCAACTTGATCTGAAGTTAGATGATCATCATCATTAGCTTCCTCACTAATTGGTGTAGTAGTCACAGGAACATATTTTTGTGATGAACTACTTTCTAATAAGGGAGCAGGTATAGTTACCTCATCAAGTTATACTTTCCTCCCACTCACTTCTTTCGAGAGAAACTCCTTCTCTGGAAAGGATCCATTCTTAGCAACGATTATCTTGCCTTCGGATCCGTGATAGAAGGTGTACCCAACATATTCTTTTGGGTATCCTATGAAGACGCACTTCTCCGACTTGGGTTTGAGCTTATCAATATGAAACTTTTTCACATAAGCATTGCAACCCCAAACTTTAAGAAACGACGGCTTAGGTTTCTCGCTAAACCATAGTTCATACGGTGTCGTCTCAACGGATTTAGATGGTGCCCTTTTTAATGTGAATGCAGCTGTCTTTAATGCATAACCCCAAAACGATAGTGGTAAATCGGTAAGAGACATCATAGATTGCACTATATCAAATAAAGTACAGTTATGATGTTCGGACACACCATTACGCTGTGGTGTTCCAGGTGGGATGAGTAGTGAAACTATTTCACATTGTTTTAACTGAAGGCCAAACTCGTAACTCAAATATTTTACTTCTGCGATCATATCGTAGAAACTTTTATTTTTGTTATGATGATTCTCCACTTCACTCTGAAATTCTTTGAACTTTTCAAATATTTCAGACTTGTGTTTCATCAAGTAGATATACTCATATCTGCTCAAATCATCTGTGAAGATCAGAAAATAATGATACCTGTCGCGAGCCTCAATATTCATCGGACCACATACATCAGTATGTATGATTTCCAACAAATCTATTGCTCGCTCCATTGTTTTGGAGAACAGAGTTTTAGTCATCTTGCCCATGAGGCATGGTTCGCAAGCATCAACTGATTCATAATCAAGTGATTCCAAAAGCCCATCAGCATGGATTTTCTTCATGCGCTTTACACCAATATGACCTAAACGGCAGTTCCACAAATAAGTTGCACTATAATTATTAACTTTGCATCTTTTGGTTTCAATATTATGAATATGTGTATCACTATGATCGAGATCCAACGAACCATTTTCATTGGGTGTGTAACCATATAAGGTTTTACTCATGTAAACAGAACAACAATTTATTCTCTAACTTACATGAATAACCGTATTGCAATAAACATGATCAAATCATATTCATGCTCAACGCAAACACCAAATAACATTTATTTAGGTTAAACACTAATCCCGAAAGTATAGGGAGTGTGCGATGATGATCATATCAATCTTGGAACCACTTCCAACACACATCATCACTTCACCCTTAACTAGTCTCTGTTTATTTTGCAACTCCCATTTCGAGTTACTACTCTTAGCAACTGAACCAGTATCAAATACCGAGGGGTTGCTATAAACACTAGTAAAGTACACATCAATAATATGTATATCAAATATAGCTTTGTTCACTTTGCCATCCTTCTTATCCACCAATTACTTGGGGTAGTTCCGCTTCCAGTGACCAGTCCCTTTGCAGTAGAAGCACTCAGTTTCAGGCTTAGGTCCAGACTTGGGTTTTTCACTTGAGCAGCAACTTGCTTGCCATTCTTCTTGAAGTTCCCCTTTCTTCCCTTTGTCCCTTTATTGAAACTAGTGGTTTTGTTTACCATCAACACTTGATGCTTTTCTTGATTTCTACCTTCATCGATTTCAGCATGACGAAGAGCTTGGGAATCGTTTCCGTTATCCCTTGCATATTATAGTTCATCACGAAGTTCTACTAACTTGGTGATGGTGACTAGAGAATTGTTTCAATCACTATTTTATCTGGAAGATTAACTCCCACTTGATTCAAGCGATTGTAGTACCCAGACAATCTGAGCACATGCTCACTGCTTGAGCTATTCGCCTCCATCTTTTAGCTATAGAACTTGTTGGAGACTTCACATCTCTCAACTCGGGTATTTGCTTGAAATATTAACTTCAACTCCTGGAACATCTCATATGTTACATGACATTCAAAATGTCTTTGAAGTCCCGATTCTAAGCCTTTAAGCATGGTGCACTAAACTAGCAAGTAGTCATCATATTGAGCTAGCCAAACGTTCAGAACGTCTGCATCTGCTCCTGCAATAGGTTTGTCACCTAGCGGTGCATCAAGGACATAATTCTTCTGTGCAGCAATGAGGATAATCCTCAGATCACGGTTCTAATCCGCATCATTGCTACTAACATTTTTCAACTTAGTTTTCTCTAGAAACATATCAAAAATAAAACAGAGGAGCTAAACGCGAGCTATTGATCTACAACATAGATGTGCTAATACTACCAGGACTAAGTTCATGATAAATTAAAGTTCAATTAATCATATTACTTAAGAACTCCCGCTTAGATAGACATCCCTCTAATCATCTAAGTGATCACGTGATCCATATCAACTAAACCATAACCGATCGTCACGTGAAATGGAGTAGTTTTCAATGGTGAACATCATTATGTTGATCATATCTACTATATGATTCACGTTCGACCTTTCGGTCTCCAGTGTTCCGAGGCCATATTTGCATATGCTAGGCTCGTCAAGTTTAACCCGAGTATTTCTGCGTGTGCAAAACTGGCTTGCACCCATTGTAGATGGACGTAGAGCTTATCACACCCGATCATCACGTGGTGTCTGGGAACGACGAACTTTGGCAACGGTGCATACTCAGGGAGAACACTTTTATCTTGAAATTTAGTGAGAGACCATCTTATAATGCTACCGTCAATCAAAGCAAGATAAGATGCATAAAAGATAAACATCACATGCAATCAATATAAGTGATATGATATGGCCATCATCATCTTGTGCTTGTGGTCTCCATCTCCGAAGCACCGTCATGATCACCATCGTCACCGGCGCGACACCTTGATCACCATCGTAGCATCGTTGTCGTCTCGCCAATCTTATGCTTCCACGACTATCGCCACCACTTAGTGATAAAGTAAAGCATTACAACACAATTGCATTGCATACAATAAAGCGACAACCATATGGCTCCTGCCAGTTGCCGATAACTCGGTTACAAAACATGTTCATCTCATACAATAAAATTTAGCATCATGTCTTGACCATATCACATCACAACATGCCCTTCAAAAACAAGTTAGACGTCCTCTACTTTGTTCTTGCAAGTTTTACGTGGCTGCTACGGGCTTAAGCAAGAACTGTACTTACCTACGCATCAAAACCACAACGATAGTTTGTCAAGTTGGTGTTGTTTTAACATTCGCAAGGACCGGGCATAGCCACACTTGGTTCAACTAAAGTTGGAGAAACTGACACCCGCCAGCCACCAGTGTGCAAAGCACGTCGGTAGAACCAGGCTCGCGTAAGCGTACACGTAATGTCGGTCCAGGCCGCTTCATCCAACAATACCGCCGAACCAAAGTATGACATGCTGGTAAGCAGTATGACTTATATCGCCCACAACTCACTTGTGTTCTACTCGTGCACAACATAAACGCATAAAGCCTAGGCTCTGATACCACTATTTGGGAACGTAGTAATTTCAAAAAAATTCCTACGCACACGCAAGATCATGGTGATGCATAGCAACGAGAGGGGAGAGTGTTGTCTATGTACCCTCGTAGACCGTTTGCGAAAGTGTTATATCAACGCGGTTGATGTAGTCTTACGTCTTCATGTCTGACCGATCCAAGTACCGAAAGCACGGCACCTCCGAGTTCTGCACATGTTCGGCTCGGTGACGTCCTCGCCTTCTCGATCCAGCAAGAGGGGCGAAGTAGTAGATGAGTACCGGCAGCACGACAGCGTGGTGACGGTGTTGGTGAAGAACAATCTCCGCAGGGCTTCGCCTAAGCACTACGAAAACTATGACGGAGGATAAACTAGAGGGGACGGGGTTGCCGGCACACGGCTTGGTGTTTCTTGATGTGTCTTTGGTGCTAGCCCTACCCCTCTATTTATATGTTGAGCCCTGGGGTCGAAACTTGGAGTAAAAGCCTCCTCAAAGTCAGTTTCACCTGAAAGGCAAGAGTCCTTCTCCGACTCCAGGGCTAAACGCCAGGGTTCACGATGTCTACCCCCTAGACGCCAGGGTTCCTGGCGTCTAGCCTTTGGTCTCCGCAAAACTTCCTTTTGCACTTTCCAAAAGCCTCTTGGGCTTTCCCCTTCCGGTGAACTCCGGAACCCTTGCGGAGATCAAACACTACTATCCACATATCAATCTTTACTTCCGGACCATTCCGGAGTTCCTCGTCATATCTGTGATCTCATCCAAAACTCCGAACAAAATTCGGTCACCAACATACATAACTCATATAGTATTATATCGTCAACGAACGTTAAGCGTGCGGACCCTACGGGTTCAAGAACTATGTAGACATGACCGAGACACCTCTCTGGTCAATAACCAATAGCGGGACCTGGATGCCCATGTTGGCTCCTACATATTCTACGAAGATCTTTATCGGTCAGACCGCATAACAACATACGTTGTTCCCTTTGTCATCGGTATGTTACTTGCCCGAGATTCGATCGTCGGTATCTCAATACCTAGTTCAATCTCGTTACCAGCAAGTCTCTTTACTCGTTCCGTAATACATCATCCTGCAACTAACTCATTAGTTGCAATGCTTGCGAGGCTTATAGTGATGTGCATTACCGAGTGGGCCCAGAGATACCTCCGACAATCAGAGTGACAAATCCTAATCTCGAAATACGCCAACCCAACAAGTACCTTTGGATACACCTGTAGAGCACCTTTATAATCACCCAGTTACGTTGTGACGTTTGGTGGCACACAAAGTGTTCCTCCGGTAAACGGGAGTTGCATAATCTCATAGTCATAGGAACATGTATAAGTCATGAAGAAAGCAATAGCAACAAACTAAACGATCAAGTGCTATGCTAACGGAATGGGTCAAGTCAATCACATCATTCTCCTAATGATGTGATCCCGTTAATCAAATGACAACTCATGTCTATGGTTAGGAAACATAACCATCTTTGATCAACGAGCTAGTCAAATAGAGGCATACTAGTGACACTTTGTTTGTCTATGTATTCACACATGTATTATGTTTCCGGTTAATACAATTCTAGCATGAATAATAAACATTTATCATGATATAAGGAAATAAATAATAACTTTATTATTGCCTCTAGGGCATATTTCCTTCAGTTATGTCTAGAAAGAATTGGTCCAAGAAACTTGATGATGTGTTATGGGCTTACAGAACTGCATACAAGAATCCTATGGGTATGTCTCCGTATAAAATGGTCTATGGAAAAGCATGTCACTTACCTCTCGAACTAGAACATAAGGCATATTGGGCTATTAAAGAGCTTAACTATGATTTTAAACTTGCCGGTGAAAAGAGGTTATTTGATATTAGCTCACTTGATGAATGAAGAACCCAAGCTTATGAAAATGCCAAGTTGTTTAAAGAAAAAGTTAAAAGATGGCATGACAAAAGGATACAAAAGCGTGAGTTTAATGTTGGTGATTATGTATTGCTATACAACTCTCTTTTAAGATTTTTTGCAGGAAAACTTCTCTCTAAATGGGAAGGCCCCTATGTTATCAAAGAGGTCTATCGTTTCGGTGCCATAAAAATCAACAACTTCGAGGGCACAAATCCGAAGGTGGTAAACGGTCAAAGAATCAAACATTATATCTCAGGTAATCCCATAAATGTTGAAACCAATATTATTGAAACCGTAACCCCGGAGGAATACATAAGGGACACTTTCCGGAACGTTTCAGACTCCGAAAAGGAATAGGTATGTGGTACGGTAAGTAAACCGACTCCAATACAATTTTTAAGGCAATATTTCTCCGTTTTGGAATATTTAGAAAAATAGAAAAATAAGTAGCAGTCCGGGAAGGCCACGAGGGTGGTGGGCGCGCCCCCTACCTCGTGAGCACCTCGTGTGCCTTCCGGACTCCGTTTTCTTGCATGTTACGTATTTTGGTCGGTAAAAATTCATTATATAATCTCCCGGGGGTTTTGACTCCCGTATCACACAAATTTCCTCTGCTTTTGTTTTCGGGTTGTTGCTGCTGCAGATTAGAGCAAGATGTCTTCTCAAGAGTCAATCGGGGAGAGCCGGGTATCTAATCCGGCACCGGAACCAAGGGCAAACAGCGATGCTGACCACTTTGGGCCAGCAATGGAGGAGGAGATGGAGGCTGACTTGATGAGAGTCGATGCTATGGAGGATCAAGAAGTCACCTCTCGCCTCCGAGCTGGGTTCACGATGGGGGAACTACAGAGCTGAGCTATTCCAAACTCAGTTATCCCTTCTAATGTTAGATTTCTTTCTTATGAAAATATGAAGAGGAGTGTCACTTGTTCTCCCGCAACTATGCAACACCCTTGGGTGCAAGGAGCTTTAGCTGTCACAAGAAAGCTTCGTAAGGAAATAATGGACCTCAAACAGCAAGTCAATAAGCTCGAGGAGGAGAACCGTATCTTGAGAGGAATAATCGCTAAGAATATTACAGCAACAACAAAGAAGGAGACATGATCACATGGGTATGGGCACTCCCCTTGGAAACTGCCAAGCTTGGGGGAGGTGCCCCGGTAGCGTATCACAATCACAACTCTTATCTTTACCGTTTTTCTTAGTTCGATCCTATTAGTAGTATCTTGATCCAGTAGAATAAAGTTTATGGCATGATCTAGTTTTGAGTTTTGCTTTATGATCTCTCTATGTAATCGAGTCCGTGAGCTATATATAATAAAGATTAGTGTTGAGTCAAGGGCTTGATTATTTTGCCATGATCTTGGGTGAATAAAAGAAAAGAGAAAAAGAATAAAAAGAAACAAAAAGTTCATATTGATCTTATTGAGAGTAATGACTTCACATAGAAAGAGTATGATGATTAAAAGTTGTTGGGAGTTAGCAGACATAGCTTTGGTCATTGTTGCAATTAATAGGAATTAATAAGGAAAGAGAGGTTTTCACATATAGTTATATTATCATTGACATCTTTTATGATTGGGAGCACTCATTAAAATATGACATGCTAAAGAGTTGATGTTGGACAAGGAAGACAACGTAATGAGTTATGTATTTCTTATATCTGAGATAAAGTATGTTGTCATGGATCCTCTAACTTGTTGAGCTTGCCTTTCCCCCTCATGCTAGCCAAATTCTCAGCACCAAGTAGAAATACTACTTGTGCTTCCAAATACCCTTAAACCAGTTTTGCCATGAGAGTCCACCATATCTACCTATGGATTGAGTAAGATCCTTCAAGTAAGTTGTCATCGGTGCAAAGCAATAAAAATTTCTCTAAATATGTATGATTGATTGGTGTGGGAGAAATAAGCTTTATACAATCTTGTGATGTGGAAGTAATAAAAGCGGCGGACTGCATAATAAAGGTTCATATCACAAGGGGCAATATAAAGTGACGTTCTTTCGCATTGAGATTTTATATATCCAACCATAAAAGCGCATGGCAACCTCTGCTTCCCTCTGCGAAGGGCCTATCCATTATTATTATCTTCTACCTTATGCTAGAGTCATGGTGATCTCACCTTTTCTTTTTCATTTTATCCTTTGGCAAGCTCAGCATGTTGGAAAGAACATGATATATATATATATATATATATATAATTGGATGTAGGGGAGCATGAACCATTATTGTTGACAATACCCTTGAGGTAAAAGGTTGTGGGGCAAAACTATAAGCTCCTATCTTTCTCTGTGTCCGATTAAAACTCTGTAACCACAAGTATCGCGTGAGTGTTAGCAATTATGGAGGACTAAATGATAGTTGAGTATGTGACTTGCTTTTTAGCTCTGACATAGACTCTTTCCGATGTTATGATAAATTGCAATTGCTTCAATGACTGAGATTATAGTTTGTCGGAGCCCAATAAGGTTTATGATTTATACTTTTGCATTGTGAATAGATCATCACTTGAACATAAGTAATCATATGACAAAATCTATATATGTTGCTGTTATTAGAATAATCATGATGCCTTCATGTCCGTATTTTATTTTTATCGACGCCTCTACCTCTAAACATGAGGACATATTTATTTTTATCGGCTTTTCGCTTGAGGACAAGCGAGGTCTAAGCTTGGGGGAGTTGATACGTCCATTTTGCATCATGCTTTTATATCGATATTTATTGCCTTATGGACTGTTATTTCACTTTATGTCACAATACTTATGGCTATTCTCTCTTATTTTACAAGGTTTATATAAAGAGGGAGAATGTCGGCAGCTGGAATTCTGGTCTGGAAAAGGAGCAAATATTAGAGACCTATTCTGCGCAACTCCAAAAGTCCTGAAACTCCACGGAACGTCTTAAAAGAAATAAAGAAAAATCCATGCTAAAGAGGAAGGCCAGGGGGCCCACACCCTGCTCACGAGGGTGGGGGGCGCCCCCCCCTAGGGTGCGCCCCCTACCTCGTGGGCCCCCTGGTGGCTCTCCGACGTCCATCTTCTCCTATATGAAGTCTTTCGATGAGAAAAAAAAGAGGAAGGAACTTTTCGGGACGAGACTGCCGCCACGAGGCGGAACCTTGGCGGATCCAATCTAGAGCTCCGGCAGAGCTATTCTGCCGGGAAAACTTCCCTCCCGGAGGGGGAAATCATCACCATCGTCATCACCAACGCTCCTCTCATCGGGAGAGGGCAATATCCATCAACATCTCATCTCCAAACCCTAGTTCATCTCTTGTATCCAATTCTTGTCTCAAAGTCCGGGATTGGTGCTAGTAGGTTGCTAGTAGTGTTGATTACTCCTTGTAGTTGATGCTAGTTGGTTTGTTTGGTGGAAGATCATATGTTCAGATCCTATATGCATATTATTACCCCTCTGATTATGAACATGAATATGCATTGTGAGTAATTATGTTCGTTCCTGAGGACAAGGGAGAAGTCTTGCTATGAGTAGTCATGTGAATTTGGTGTTCGTTTGATATTTTGATAAGATGTATGTTGTCTAGCCTCTAGTGGTGTTATGTGAACGTCGACTACATAACACTTCACCATTATTTGGGCCTAGAGGAAGGCATTGGGAAGCAATAAGTAGATGATGGGTTGCTAGAGTGACAGAAGCTTAAACCCTAGTTTATGCGTTGCTTCGTAAGGGGCTGATTTGGATCCACATGTTTCATGCTATGGTTAGGTTTACCTTAGTACTTTTGTTGTAGTTGCGGATGCTTGCAATAGAGGTCAATCATAAGTGGGATGCTTGTTCAAGTAAGAACAGCACCCAAGCACCGGTCCACCGACATATCAAATTATCAAAGTATCGAACGCGAATCATATGAACGTGATGAAAACTAGCTTGACGATATTCCCATGTGTCCTCGGGAGCGCTTTTCCTATTATAAGAGTTTGTTCCGGCTTGTCCTTTGCTACAAAAGGATTGGGCCACCTTGTTGTACTTTATTTACTTTTGTTACTTGTTGCTCGTTACAACCTATCTTATCACAAAACTATCTGTTACCACTTATTTCAGTACTTGCAGAGAATACCTTGCTGAAAATCGCTTATCATTTCCTTCTGCTCCTCGTTGGGTTCGACACTCTTACTTATCGAAAGGACTATGATAGATCCCCTATACTTGTGGGTCATCAAGGAACCACATCGTGACGATGTGGATGGGTTTATTGATACCATCACTGTAGGGGAAACGAGGAAGGTTTTCGATGCACGAACCACTAGCATACATTTTCTTGTTTTACGCTACTTTGCAATATTTGCTAGTCGTTTCTTAATTGGTCGCGGAAACTGTGGAAACCTTAGTGTTCCTGATATTATTATTTTGTTCCATGGTTTATTCTGTGATAACTCTGTGAGTATGGGCAGTATTATTGCTAAACGGTTAAGTCTGAACCGTGCAAAGGGTCCTATTTTTGGTGGTATCTATGCTTCACGCCTTGCTCGATATTATAACATACCTATTAGGCACTATGAAAAAGAAGAAAAATTGCTGCCTACTGTTTATTTAGATTATAAGAGTAAGGTAGCACATGATTTCATTATAAAGAATAGGGAAGGGGAGCTTAAATACAAATTGTTCTTCGATAAACGTCATCCGGAGACTATTACCCTGCCTGCTCCTTCCTTGTTTGATTTATCTGTAGGCTAGTACCTCGTCTCGCCGGAGGATATTCACGCCTACTGGAACCCTGCACCAGCCACAGAGCCAGAGTCGGAACTACCAGTTGATCCTCCACAACAGTCTAATTACTAGTGGGATCCGGAGATGATTGCCAACTGGTGGCAATCAGAGTCTTCTTCATCGCAGTACGACCCCAACTATTACTATGGATATCCGCCAAGCCAGCTGTGGCCATAGACCAACTTAGGCCAAAAGCCTAAGCTTGGGGGAGTACGTATTTCTCACCGACATTATATTCATGTTCACACACTCATTGCTAGATGTCGGCGCTCATACTTTTTCATTGTATCATCCATGCTAGTTTATTTCCTTTTTTTCTTTCTTCTTATGTGTTTAATAAACCTTAAGAAAAACCAAAAAAATTAGTTGTAGCTTTTAGCTAGTTTTAATTTCCATGCTTGTAGTAGTAATTAAAAAGAAAACCCAAAAATATTTCATGTTCTTCTTTTGCTTGTCGGGAGCTTTCCCGTGTAAATAGTTTTATTTCTTTTCTTTTCTTTGGGGGTTGATAGGAGAAGACCATGATTAAATTGTTGAAGTAGCTCTTATATGCATTATTGTTGATCTGACAAAAGAGCCCATATTGCCTTGTCTTCTCCAAATTATTGAATGCTTGTAGATTCCAGCTTAGTCCAATGCACATGCACTATTATTATTATTCACACTATTCGGTCGTGCAAGTGAAAGGCAATTATGACGATATATGATGGACTGACTGAGATGAGAAAAGCTGGTATGAACTCGACCTCTCTTGTTTTTGTAAATATGATTAATTCATCGTTCCTGATTCAGCTTATTATGAATAAACATGTTTGCAATGACAACTAGAGATCATAGTTTCTGGTGCCATGCTTGATTAGCTAGGAGCTTATAATGGTTTACCTTGCGTGCCAACATGCTATTAAAATGGTTGTGATGTGGTATGATAGGGTGGTATCCTCCTCTGAATGATTTAAGTGACTTGACTTGGCGCATGTTCACGCATGTAGTTGAAACAAAATCAACATAGCCTTCACGATATTTATGTTCATTGTGGATTATATCCTGCTCATGCTTGCATTCGGTGTTGATTAATTTTAATGCATGTTCATGACTGTTGTCGCTCTCTAGCTGGTCGCTTCCCAGTCTTTTGCTAGCCTTCACCTGTACTAAGCGGGAATACTGCTTGTGCATCCAATTCCATAAACCCCAAAGTTATTCCATATGAGTCCACCATACCTACCTATATACGGTATCTACCTGCCGTTCCAAGTAAATTTGTATGTCCCAAACTCTAAAACTTCAAATAAATATCCTATTTTGTATACTCGAATAGCTCATGTATCAACTAGGTATGTCCCTATCTTCCATGTTAGGCGGGTTATTCTCAAGAGGAGTGGGCTCCGCTCCTTACTCGCGAGAAAGTGGCTGGTCACCGGGATGCCCAATCCCATGCTTTATGCAAATCAAATCAAAATAATTGCAAACAAAACTCCCCCTGGGACTCTTGTTAGTTGGAGGCACTCGTTGTTTCGAGTAAGCCATGGATTGATGCTTGTTGGTGGAGGGGGAGTATAACCTTTACCATTCTGTTTGGGAACCGCCTATAATGTGTGTAGCATGGAAGATATTGCCATCTCTTGGTTGTTATGTTGACAATGAAAGTATATTGCTCAAAATATTATTCATCTCTATTTCAAAACCGAGCTCTAGCACCTCTACAAATCCCTGCTTCCCTCTGCGAAGGGCCTATCTATTTACTTTCATGTTGAGTCATCATCCTCTTATTAAAAAGCACTAGTTGGAGAGCACCACTGTCATTTGCATTCATTACTATTAGTTTACATTGAGTATGACTTGACTGGATCTCTTTTACCATGGATTACAATGTCTAGTCAGTCCTTGATCTTTAAAGGTGCTCTGCATTTATGTTTTGCGGTCTTAGAAAGGGCTAGCGAGATACCATCTTATTATATCATATTATGATTGTTTTGAGAAAGTGTTGTCATCCGAGATTTGTTATTATTGCTCGCTAGCTGATTATGCCATTGATATGAGTAAACATGAGACCTATGCGTTATTGTGAATATGGTTAGTTCATAATCTTTGCTGAAAACTTGAATACTAGCTTTACATATTTACAACAACAAGAGCAAACAGAGTTTGTAAAAGTTTTTCTTTATCACTTTCAGTTTATCAACTGAATTGCTTGACGACAAGCAAAGGTTTAAGCTTGGGGGAGTTGATACGTCTCCATCGTATCTACTTTTACAGACACTTTTGCCCTTGTTTTGGACTCTAACTTGCATGATTTGAATGGAACTAACCTGGACTAACGCTGTTTTCAGCAGAATTGCCATGGTGTTATTTATGTGCAGAAACAAAAGTTCTCAGAATGACTTGAAACTTCACGGAACATCTTCGGAAATAATAATAAAATCCTTGCAAAAGATGAAGACCAGGGGGGCCACCACCTGTCCACGAGGGTGGGAGGCGCGCCTGCCCCCCTAGGGCGCGCCCCCTACCTCGTGGGCCCCCTGGAGCTCCTCCGACCTCAACCCCAACTCTATATGTTTCCTTTCAGGGAGAAAAAAATCAGAGAGAAGGATTCATCGTGTTTTACGATACGGAGCCGCCGGCAAGCCCTAAAACCTCTTGGGAGGGCTGATCTAGAGTCTGTTCGGGGCTCCGGAGAGGGGAATCCGTCGCCATCGTCATCATCAACCATCCTCCATCACCAATTCCATGATGCTCACTGCCGTGCGTGAGTAATTCCATCGTAGGCTTGCTGGACGGTGATGGGTTGGATGAGATCTATCATGTAATCGAGTTAGTTTTGTTAGGGTTTGATCCCTAGTATCCACTATGTTCTGAGATTGATGTTCCTATGACTTTGCTATGCTTAATGCTTGTCACTAGGGCCCGAGTGCCATGATTTCATATCTGAACCTATTATGTTTTCATCAATATATGAGAGTTCTTGATCCTATCTTGCAAGTCTATAGTCACCTATTATGTGTTATGATCCGTTAACCCTGAAGTGACAATAATCGGGATACTTACCGGTGCTGACCGTTGAGGGAGTCCTGGATTAGGGGGTCTCCGGACAGCCGGACTGTATCCTTTGGCCGGACTGTTGGACTATGAAGATACAAGATTGAAGACTTCGTCTCATGTCCGGATGGGACTCTCCATGGCATGGAAGGCAAGCTAGGCAATACGGATATGTATATCTCCTCCCTTGTAACTGACCGTGTGTAACCCTAGCCCCCTCCGGTGTCTATATAAACCGGAGGGTTTAGTCCATAGGATAACACACAATCATACCATAGGCTAGCTTCTAGGGTTTAGCCTCTATGATCTCGTGGTAGATCAACTCTTGTAATACTCATATCATCAAGAACAATCAAGTAGGACGTAGGGTATTAGCTCCATCAAGAGGGCCCGAACCTGAGTAAACATCGTGTCCCCTGCCTCCTGTTACCATCCGCCTTAGACGCACAGTTCGGGACCGCCTACCCGAGATCCGCCGGTTTTGACATCGACATTGGTGCTTTCATTGAGAGTTCCACTGTGTTGTCACCGTAAGGCTTGATGGCTCCTTCAATCATCGCTAGCGATGTAGTCCAAGGTGAGGTTTTCCTCCCCGGGCAGATTTTTGTATTCGGCAGCTTCGCACTATGGGCCAATTCGCTTGGCCATCTGGAGCAGATCGAGAGCTACGCCCCTGGCCATCAGGTCAGATTTGAAAACTTGAACTACGCGGCCTACATCTGCGGAGACTTGATCTTCGATGGATTCGAGCCCATGTCGGACGCGCCGCACAGTCGCGATGAGCATGACATAACTCTGCCATCAGACATTGTTCGGGAGATCGCATCTGCAACTACTCCGGCTATCAATATTGAGCAAATTGCGCCATCCGAGAGCGGAGGGATAGACCCCGCCATGGAGGCTGCACTCTCAGTGGTGATAGAGCCGGATACTGACTTTACCCCTTATGAGAGCCGCATCACCGAACCACTGGATTCTTCTCCGGCCATGGGCTCTGAGCTGCCTGCATCCGCACCCATTGAATCCAATTGGGCGGCGATCATGGAGTTCACCTCCGCGGATATCTTTCAGTACTCACCTTTCGGCGATGTGCTAAATTCATTAAGGTCTCTCTCCCTGTCAGGAGAACCTTGGTCGAACTATGTCCGGCTAGAATGGGATGCGGACGACGAAGAAATTCACTACCCACCCACCACCCACTTAGTAGCCATTGTCGACGACTTAACCGACATGCTCGACTTCGACTTCGAAGACATCGATGGTATGGACGACGATGCAGGAGACGAACAGGAACCACCGCCCACAGGGCGCCGGACCACCACTTCATCACATGACATATACCTGGTGGATACACCCACAGAGGGCAATGGCGAAGAGACAGCGGAGGATGCCCCCTCCAAGCAACCCAAGTGCCGACTTCAGCGACGCCGCTCTAAGTCCCGCCATAGCAAAAACAGCGATAACAACGCAAGAGGAAATAACAGTCCAGTCGACTCTAGAAGAAAGGACGACTGCACCACCCCGGTGGCAGAGCACGATCAAGATGCAAACGGTGAACATAGTACGGATCCGGCGTCGAAACACGGCGACACCAATGATAAACCTCATCAAACCCCGTCTGGGGAGGAAAACAGTCCGGACGAAGATGCACACATCATCCCGGAAACGTACTTGGAACAAGAAAACCTCTGCAGAAGGCTTATTGCCACAGCGAGGAGCCTGAAGAAACAGAAGCAAAGGCTTAAGGCCGCACAAGATATGCTCAACATCAGGTGGAACAAAGTGCTCGACAAGGAAACAAAGTATGGTGGAAGTTACCACACAAATAGCTATCCAAAGCGCAAGCTATTACCGGAATTCGACGATGAGGCCTTAGAGCCCACACAGCAAAAGAATGATATGGCCAACCGGCTGGGTCCACCACCTTGTGAACGCGATAGAGCGGCTAACAAAGTCGCGCATAACTCAACACTCGATTTACGCGAGAACTTGCGCCAAAAATCCGGCGCGACTAGATCCATCTATGGATCTAGGAAGCGTGCTACGGTACAAAACCAAAACCGAATACTACAACCGTCCAAACACCATGGCACATCCCAATACAGGGGTGCCGCACACCCCTTATGTTTCACTGATGAGGTGCTGGATCACGAATTCCCAGAAGGATTCAAACCGGTGAACATAGAGGCGTACGACGGGACCACAGACCGTGGAGTCTGGATCAAGGACTTTATCCTCCATATTCATATGGCTCGCAGAGACGATCTCCATGCCATTAAATACTTGCCCCTCAAGCTTAAGGAGCCAGCTCGGCACTGGCTGAAAAGCCTCCCCGAAAACTCAATTGAAAGTTGGGAGGAGCTCGAGGATGCTTTTCGGGCTAATTTTCAAGGGACTTATGTCCGACCTCCGGATGCAAAAGCTTTAAGTCATATAATCCAACAGTCCGGAGAGTCCGCCTCGAAGATTTAGAACAGGTTCCTCACTAAGAAGAACCAAATCGTCGATTGTCCGGACGCCGAAGCCTTAGCAGCTTTTAAACACAGCGTCCGAGACGAATGGCTCGCCAGACACCTCGGCCAAGAAAAACCGAGAACAATGGCAGCCCTAACAAGCCTCATGACCCGCTTTTGTGCGGGCAAAGACAGCTGGTTGGCCCGTAGAAGCACCAGTGACCCAAGCACATCCGAAGTCAGGGATGGCAATGGTAAACCACGACGCAACAAAGTAGCCCAGATAACACGGCGGTAAACGCCGGATTTAGGGGATCTCGACCAGGTCAGCGGAAAAAGTCTTTCAAAGGCAGCAGAGAAAGACAATCTAGCCTAAACAAAATTCTTGACAAGCTCTGTCAGATTCACGGCACCCCCGACAAACTTGCAAATCATACCCACAGAGAATGTTGGGTCTTCAAGCAAGCCGGTAAGCTAAACGCCGAACACAAAGGGGAGGAGACACCAAGTGAAGACGAGGATGAACCTCGCCAGCAAAGCACCAGAGGATAGAAAAAGTTCCCACCAGAGGTCAAAATGGTAAACGTGGTCCATGTGATCAAGAGGAGAAGCAAGCATGGACTCCGAGACACACGTGCCATAGAGCCCGTCACCCCTAGGATCAACCCCTGGTTGGCCTGCCCGATCACTTTTGATCGTAGGGATCACGCGACAAATATCCGGCACGAAGGACTGGCGGCCTTGGTGTTAGACCCAATAATAAACGGGTACCATCTTACATGAGTCCTCATGGATGGTGGCCGTGATCTAAATCTATTATATCAGGACACAGTCCGCAAAATGGGGATAGACCCGACACAAATAAGCCACAGTAATACTACCTTCAAGGGAGTAATACCAGGCCAAGAGGCCCGCTGTACGGGCTCTCTACTGCCAGAGTTGGTATTCGGTTCTCCCGATAACTTCCGAAGCGAAAGGTTAACTTTCCACGTCGCTCCATTTCGAAGTGCTTATCAAGCACTACTCAGAAGAACGGCTTTCGCTCGTTTTAACACAATACCGCATTATGCTTTTCTTAAGCTAAAAATGCCCGGTCCACGTGGCATCATCACAGTTAGCGGAAATACCGAACGTTTCTTACGTCCGGAAGAGGATGCAGCATCTCTAACAGCCGCGAACTAGACGGCCTCACCAACCATAAAAAATGGCAGGTCGTCAAGACCACGGACACGGTTAGACGAGTCCGACGTTCCACCACATATACATGAGATTGGTTTGATGGTCAAACCCTCAAAGACGATACGAGGGGCTTCCCGAATGTAATCAGGGCCAGCCCAGCTCAACTTGACTTCTCTTGAATTTTGATAGTTCATTGATGATAACCAATTCTTCTTTTTTTGGCACGGTAACTTTCAACTAAGTTCTTTCCTTTTACAGATGGCAATCGTGCTACACCCGTCCAGGACACGGCATAACAGAGACACAAGCGCAGACATGCAGCAGGGACCCACCCAAAGGTTTCTTTTTAGATTAAGACCATGCGTAAACCTTTTTTACTGTCTCTTGTTGCTCTCATTCTACAGATACTCCACACAACCGAGAAGGATGCTGACGTTATTGGCATGTGGCCACGTCAGGATATTGCACGTACCTGGACAAATAGGGTTTATTATTGAGGGCATTGTTTAGCCTGGTATATATTATAAAGACCGAACACCTTAGGGAGTGTTCGGCGTCGCGAGTTTGGCCCTATATGCATCAGCTTCGAATCATGTCTTTGGTCAAATGTTGGGTTTGCCTGGCTCCCACGTTTTGGTACCTTACGTTCCGTTATATCGGCTAAGGTAGCACTGGGAGAACTACTGCGATTGTGCCCTGGTTCATCCGGATGAGCACCTCAGTAGAGAAAGCCAAAAACTGACTGTCATGATATAGCGAGAGACTGGTCAGCCACTCGATGACTCAGCGGAATCTTCTGGATTCCTCCGCATTAACAAAGGGCTGTTTCCGGGTCAGGTACGCACGCGCCCTGTATACGGACGAGCGCAGAAGTACCAGGGGCTATATAGTAGCCACACCATCAAACTCCTATGGCTAAGTGAAAGTGTTAAAGCAATATAGTCTGATTGCCTCGTTCGCTGCGCTATCACCTCCTTAACGGACCAAGACGTTGGATCAACTGTGGATATGCCTTTCTGCGAACACCCCCGCATTATATGCATGGGGGCGGAAGCCGACGACTGCAAACTTTCAGGTTATACACATATATACATAAACGGCCGCATAGGAGGCATCACAGTACTTTCGGGAAAAAGTATAAATGCAGCCTTGATAATTCAATAAACATTATTTCTACAATGGGAGCACATGTTACTAGAACATAATATTCTTCGAGCATTGCGCCTCTATCGAACGAGCGCCTTCAAGAAATTCTTCAAAGTAGTGCTCGGCAGCCACTCGGCCTACGGCCGAACCCTGTGTCGCAACAGTGGTGGCCTCCATCTCCGCCCAGTATGTCTTAACACGGGAAAAGGCCATCCACACACCCTCCATGCACGTCGATCTCTTTACAGCATCGATGCGTGGCACAACACCAATGAATTGTTGCACTATACTAAAGTAGCTATTCGGCATTGGCCCTCCCGGCCACAGATGATCTACAACGGACCTCATGGAAAGTCCTAACAACCTATGGAGCTCGGCCCACTCGTCCATTCACTCATTCAATAGCAGCGGACGGATTGGAGCATGAAACTGTGACCAGAACAGCTTCTCCACTTCGCGATCTTTCTGATCCTTGAAGTACTCGGCCACATCAGTAGCACTTGCAGCCAAATCCACGTAGGCGTCCGCAGAACTCCATTGTCGGTCAAGAGGAGCATACTTCGGATCTCCGAATTTAGTCTGTGATACGTCTCCAACGTATCTATAATTTTTGATTGCTCCATGCTACTTTATCTACTGTTTTGGACTATATTGGGCTTTATTTTCCACTTTTATATTATTTTTGGGACTAACCTATTAACCGGAGGCCCAGCCCAGATTTGCTGTTTTATGCCTATTTCAGTGTTTCGAGGAAAAGGAATATCAGACGGAATCAAAACGGAACAAAATCAACTAGAGAAGTTATTTTTGGAAGGAAACCCACCTGATGGACTTGGACCCCACGTCAGAAGATACGGGAGGTGCTCACGAGGGTGGGGGGCGCACCCTCCCCCTGGGCGCGCCCCCCTGCCTCGTGGGGCCCCCGTAGCTCCACCGACGTTCTCCTTTCACCCATATATACCGTCGTACCCTAAAACTTCCAGAACAGAAGATAGATCGGGAGTTCCGCCGCCGCAAGCCTCCAGAGCCACGAAAAACCAATCGGGACCCCTTTTCGGTACCCTGCCGGATGGGGGGTCCATCTCCGGTGGCCATCTTCATCATCCCGGCGCTATCCATGACGAGGAGGGAGTAGTTCACCCTCGGGGCTGAGGGTATGTACCAGTAGCTATGTGTTTGATCTCTCTCTCTCTCGTGTTCCCTCTATGGCACGATCTTGATGTATCCCGAGCTTTGCTATTGTTGTTGGATCTTATGATGTTTCTCCCCTTCTACTCTCTTGTGATGAATTGAGTTTCCCCTTTGAAGTTATCTTATCGGATTGAGTCTTTTATGAACACTTGATGTATGTCTTGCATGGGATAACCGTGGTGACAATGGGTTATTCTATTGATCCACTTGATGTATGTTTTGGTGATCAACTTGCGGGTTTCGTGACATTGGGAACCTATGCATAGGGGTTGGCACACGTTCTTGATTCTTCGATAGAAACTTCGGGGCACTCTTTGAAGTCCTTTAATGTTGGTTGGATAAATCTGAGATTGTGTGATGCATATCGTATAATCATGCCCACGGATACTTTAGGTGACAATGGAGTATCTAGGTGACATTAGGGTTTTGGTTGATTTGTATCTTAAGGTGTTATTCTAGTACGAACTCTTTTATAGATTGATCCGAAAGAATAGCTTTGTGGTGGTTTCGTACCCGACCATAATCTCTACGTTTGTTCTCCTCTATTAGTGGCTTTGGAGTGACTCTTTGTCGCATGTTGAGGGCTTGTCATATGATCTATCTATGTTATTATTGTTGAGAGAACTTACACTGGTGAAAGTATGAACCCTAGGCCTTGTTTCCTATCATTGCAATACCGTTTACGCTCACTTTTACCGCTCGCTGCCTTGCTGTTTTTATATTTTCAGATTACAAAAACCCATATCTACCATCCATATTGCACTTGTATCACCATCTCTTCGCCGAACTAGTGCACCTATACAATTTATCGTTGTATTGGGTGTGTTGGGGACACAAGAGACTTTTTGTTATTTGGTTGCAGGGTTGTTTGAGAGAGACCATCTTCCTCCTACGCCTCTCGCGGATTGATAAACCTTAGGTCATCCACTTGAGGGAAATTTGCTACTGTCCTACAAACCTGTGCACTTGCAGGCCCAACAACGTCTACAAGAATAAGGTTGTGTAGTAGACATCAAGCTCTTTTCTGGCGCCGTTGCCGGGGAGGCTAGGTAAGTGAAGGTATATCTTTAGATCTTGCAATCGAATCTTTTTGTTTCTTGTTTTAGCACTAGTTAGTTTATAAAAGAAAACTACAAAAAAATGGAATTGAGTTTGTCTCATACGCTTCACCTTTTAATATCTTTCGTGAGTATGATGGAAAGGAAAATTGTGCCAAAGTGTTAGAAGAAGAATGCATTAAATTGTTTGGCACTAAATCTTTGAATGATGAGCATGATTGCAATGTTGTTAGTATGAATTCCTTGAATATTCATGATGCTAATGATATGCAAAGCCACAAGCTTGGGGAAGCTATGTTTGATGAAGATGATATTTTTTGTCCCCCAAGCTTTGATGAGCAAATTTATTATGATGAAAGCATGCCTCCTATCTATGATGATTATTGTGATGACACGTATGCTTTAAAGAATAATGATAACCATGAAACTTGTCATCTTGATCTTAATTTTCAATCACATGATAGTTATTTTGTTGAGTTTGCTCCCACTATTATTCATGAGAAGAAATTTGCTTATGTGGAGAGTTGTAAATTTTCTATGCAAGTAGATCATGAAAAGAATGCTTTAGGTGCTGGTTATATTGTTGAATTCATTCATGATGCTACTGAAAATTATTATGAGGGAGGAACATATGCTTGTAGGAATTGCAATAATATCAAGTTTCCTCTCTATGTGCTTAAAATCTTGAAGTTATGCTTGTTTTATCTTCCTATGCTTGTTGATTATTGTTCCCATAAGTTGTTTGCTCACAAAATCCCTATGCATAGGAAGTGTGTTAGACTTAAATGTGCTAGTCATATTCTTCATGATGCTCCCTTTATGTTTCAATTCTTATCTTTTATGTGAGCATCATTGAAATCATAATGCCTAGCTAGGGGCGTTAAACGATAGCGCTTGTTGGGAGGCAACCCAATTTTATTTTAGTTTTTTGCTTTTTTGGTTTTTTTAGTAATAAATAATCCATCTAGCCTCTGTTTAGATGTGGTTTTATCTTTTAATTAGTGTTTGTGCCAAGTTAAACCTATTAGATCTTCTTGGAAGATAGTTATTTGATCTTGCTGTAATTTCCAGAATCTTTGCGCTCAGTGCCCGAATTGTCAAAAATCACCAGAACGTGATAAAATAGTGATTCCAATTGCTTCTGATCAATAAACAAATTTCCCAGGTCCTCTAATTTTAGTAGAATTTTTTGGGTTCCATAAGTTTGCGTTAGTAACAGATTACTACAGACTGTTCTGTTTTTGACAGATTCTGTTTTGCGTGTGTTGTTTGCTTATTTTGATGAATCTATGGCTAGTAAAATAGTTTATAAACCATAGAGAAGTTGGAATACAGTAGGTTTAACACCAATACAAATAAAGAACAAGTTCACTACAGTACCTTAAAGGATTCTTTTGTTTTCTTTCTCTAACGGAGCTCACGAGATTTCTATTGAGTTTTGTGTTGTGAAGTTTTCAAGTTTTGGGTGAATTCTTTTGATGAATTATGGAACAAGGAGTGGCAAGAGCCTAAGCTTGGGGATGCCCATGGCACCCCCAAGATAATCCAATGACACCAACAAGTCAAAGCTTGGGGATGCCCCGGAAGGCATCCCCTCTTTCGTCCACTTCCATCGGTAATTTACTTGGAGCTATATTTTTATTCACCACATGATATGTGTTTTGCTTGGAGCGTCTTGTATTATTTGTGTCTTTGCTTGTTAGTCTACCACAATCATCCTTGCTGTACACACCTTTTGAGAGAGCCATGTATGAATTGAAATTTGTTAGAATACTCTATGTGCTTCACTTATATCTTTTGAGCTTGATAGTTTACTCTATGTGCTTCACTTATATCTTTTTGAGCGTGATAATTTTTGCTCTAGTGCTTCACTTAGATCTTTTAGAGCACGGTGGTGGATTGTTTTAAAGAAACTTGATCTCTCATGCTTCACTTAGATTATTTTGAGAGTCGTTAATAGCATGGTAATTTGCTTAATGTTAATATACTTGGTATTCAAGATATGTGAAACTTTCTTTTTAGTGGGTTGAATACTAAGATAAGTTTGATGCTTGATAATTGTTTTGAGATATGGAGGTGATAATATCATAGTCGTGCTAGTTGAGTAGTTGTGAATTTGAGAAATACTTGTGTTAAAGTTAGCAAGTCCCGTAGCATGCACGTATGGTTAAAGTTGTGTAACAAATTTGAAGCATGAAGTGTACCTGGCTTGTGCAACCTTATGAGTGGCGGTCGGGGACGAGCGATGGTCTTTTCCTACCAATCTATCCCCCTAGGAGCATGCACGTAGTACTTGATTTTTGATGACTTCTAAATTTTTGCAATAAGTATATGAGTTCTTTTGACTAATGTTGAGTCCATGGATTATACGCACTTTTACCTTTCCGCCATTTGCTAGCCTCTTCGGTACCGTGCATTGCCCTTTCTCACATTGAGAGTTGGTGCAAACTTCGCCGGTGCATCCAAACCCCGTGATATGATACGCTCTTTCACACATAAACCTCCCTATATCTTCCTCAAAACAGCCACCATACCTACCTATCATGGCATTTCCACAGCCATTCTGAGATATATTGCCATTCAACTTCCATCATCATCATCATCATCATCATCATCATCATCATCATCATCATCATGACATGCTTTACTTTTGTCATATTGCCATTGCATGATCTTGTAGTTGACATCATATTTGTGGCAAAGCCACCATGCATTATTTTTCATACATGTCACTCTTGATTCATTGCACCATCCCGGTACACCGCCGGAGGCATTCATATAGTCATATCTTGTTCTAGTATCGAGTT
The DNA here is from genome assembly GCF_003073215.2 of Triticum urartu. Classification (NCBI taxonomy): domain Eukaryota; kingdom Viridiplantae; phylum Streptophyta; class Magnoliopsida; order Poales; family Poaceae; genus Triticum; species Triticum urartu. The sequence continues at coordinate 641,108,737 of NC_053023.1, read as the reverse complement.
GTAATCATTATGTTGTAATCAATAGAAGTGTGATGATCATCATTATTAGAGCATTGCCCAATCAAAAAAAGAGAAAGGCCAAAAAGAAAAAAGAAAGACCCAAAAGAAGAAGGAGAAAATAAAAAGGGCAATGCTACTATCTCTTTTTCCACACTTGTGCTTCAAAGTAGCACCATGATTTCATATAGTGAGTCTCATAAGTTGTCTTGTTCACACTATTGGGAATTTTTCATTATAGAACTTGGCTTGTATATTCCAACGATGGGCTTCCTCAAAATGCCATAGGTCTTCATGAGCAAGCAAGTTGGATGCACACCCACTAGTTTTCTTTTGTTGAGCATTCTTAGCTCTAGTGCATCCGTTGCATGGCAATCCCTACTCCTTGCATTAACATCAATTGATGGGCATCTCCATAGCTCATTGATTAGCCTTGTTGATGTGAGACTTTCTCCTTTTTTGTCTTCTCCACACAATCCCCATCATCATATTCTATACCACCCACAGTGCTATGTCCATGGCTCGCGCTCATGTATTGCGTGAAGGTTGAAAAAGTTTGAGATTATTTGAGTATGAAACAATTGCTTGGCTTGTCATCGGGGGTATAGAAGTTGGGAACATCTTTGTGTGACGAAAATGAAGCATAGCCTAACTATATGATTTTGTAGGGATGAACTTCCTTTGGCCATGTTATTTTGAGATGACATAATTGTTTGATTAGTATGCTTGAAGTATTATCATTTTTTATGTCAATATGAACTTTTGTCTTGAACCTTTCGGATCTGAATATTCATACCATGATTAAGAAGATTTACATTGAAATTATGCCAAAGTATCACTCCGCATCAAAAATTCTCTTTTCATCATTTACCTACTCGAGGACGAGTAGGAATTAAGCTTGGGGAGGCCTGATACGTCTCCAACGTATCTATAATTTTTGATTGCTCCATGCTACTTTATCTACTGTTTTGGACTATATTGGGCTTTATTTTCCACTTTTATATTATTTTTGGGACTAACCTATTGACCGGAGGCCCAGCCCAGATTTGTTGTTTTATGCCTATTTCAGTGTTTCGAGGAAAAGGAATATCAGACGGAGTCAAAACGGAACGAAATCAACTGGAGAAGTTATTTTTGGAAGGAAACCCACCTGATGGACTTGGACCCCATGTCAGAAGATACGGGAGGTGCTCACGAGGGTGGGGGGCGCGCCCCTGCCTCGTGGGGCCCCCGTAGCTCCACCGACGTTCTCCTTTCACCCATATATACCATCATACCCTAAAACTTCCAGAACAGAAGATAGATCGGGAGTTCCGCCGCCGCAAGCCTCCAGAGCCACGAAAAACCAATCAGGACCCCTTTCCGGTACCCTGCCGGAGGGGGGGATCCATCTCCGGTGGCCATCTTCATCATCCCGGCGCTATCCAAGACGAGGAGGGAGTAGTTCACCCTCGGGGCTGAGGGTATGTACCAGTAGCTATGTGTTTGATCTCTCTCTCTCATGTTCTCTCTCGTGTTCCCTCTATGACATGATCTTGATGTATCTCGAGCTTTGCTATTGTAGTTGGATCTTATGATGTTTCTCCCCCTCTACTCTCTTGTGATGAATTGAGTTTCCCCTTTGAAGTTATCTTATCGGATTGAGTCTTTTATGAACACTTGATGTATGTCTTGCGTGGGATAACCGTGGTGACAATGGGTTATTCTATTGATCCACTTGATGTATGTTTTGGTGATCAACTTGCGGGTTTCGTGACATTGGGAACCTATGCATAGGGGTTGGCACACGTTCTTGATTCTCCGGTAGAAACTTTGGGGCACTCTTTGAAGTCCTTTAATGTTGGTTGGATAAATCTGAGATTGTGTGATGCATATCGTATAATCATGCCCACGGATACTTGAGGTGACAATGGAGTATCTAGGTGACATTAGGGTTTTGGTTGATTTGTATCTTAAGGTGCTATTCTAGTACGAACTCTTTTATAGATTGATCCGAAAGAATAGCTTTGTGGTGGTTTCGTACCCGACCATAATCTCTACGTTTGTTCTCCGCTATTAGTGGCTTTGGAGTGACTCTTTGTCGCATGTTGAGGGCTTGTCATATGATCTATCTATGTTATTATTGTTGAGAGAACTTACACTAGTGAAAGTATGAACCCTAGGCCTTGTTTCCTATCATTGCAATACCGTTTACGCTCACTTTTACCGCTCGCTACCTTGCTGTTTTTATATTTTCAGATTACAAAAACCCATATCTACCATCCATATTGCACTTGTATCACCATCTCTTCGCCGAACTAGTGCACCTATACAATTTACCGTTGTATTGGGTGTGTTGGGGACACAAGAGACTTTTTGTTATTTGGTTGCAGGGTTGTTTGAGAGAGACCATCTTCCTCCTATGCCTCTCGCGGATTGATAAACCTTAGGTCATCCACTTGAGGGAAATTTGCTACTGTCCTACAAACATGTGCACTTGCAGGCCCAACAACGTCTACAAGAATAAGGTTGTGTAGTAGACATTAGTCTACAACAAGAAGGGCTTCCCAGACATGATATCTACATCTTGATGCAGCTCCTCCTTCGTCGCTCTAATTTTGGAGCGGGCTTCCTTGACAGCTACCAGGGCCTTCTCCAGGCCCGTCGCCCTCGCTCGGCTTTCTTCTTCAAGAAGCTGGTAACGGTCAGCGGCATCTTTTAATTCTACAACCATTTTGGCTATTCTTTCCTTGCTCTCGCAATGCGCGGCCTGTTTGGCCCTTAACTCTCCGGCCGCCTTTAGAGCGGCCACATTGCTACTCCTTGCTTGCTCCTTGGCTCGGGCCAGCTCCGCCCAAAGGGTCTCCATGGTGGCAGCTCCATCTGCAGTCACAACATATTAAAGATACTGGCATCATGCTCCTCTTATTATGTGACAATCACCAGAGAAATCACTCACCCTATGCCTCGTCAAGCCACTGGTTGACAAGCACGATATCGGCATCGGCCGCATCAAGTTGCCGCTTTAGCTCGATAAACCTATCAGTTCGGCTAGCCACCGTAGCCTCAGCCACTTGCACATAAAGGCAGTTAGGTTATTACCCGGGAATATGATCCTCGGGTTGCCGCCATTCTCGACGACAACTAGAGTCTCAGGGGCTACTATCTGCATAGGGCACACCTAATGTGTGCGGTACTATCAAAAACATGCACTATTTCACGTACCTCAAAGCCCTTCAGCAGACTCATAAAGGCGTCGTGCAAACCGCTTTCAGCGGATGAAATCCTTTCAATTACCATACCCATTAGTGTACAATGCGCTTCCGAGACGGCCGCTTGCCCCAGAAGATCCGTCAGCATGGCCGACCGCACATTGTACGGTTCCGGACCCTTGCTGCCGCTCTCCTTAGAAGCCAGATACTGGGGATTTCGGGTAGCAAAAGGGTTATCCTCTGGCCTTGGCGGATCCGGAGATATCCTCTGCGACGACACTTTAGGGTCGCCCGCCTCCTGAGGCGGGGTGTCAGGGGGAGGCGTTTCGCTCTCCATCATCTCCGGAAGGAGATCCCCCGAAGACGAACTCTGTCGAAAGGGCTACGATCCGGACTACAATTTATAAGCATCGGTTATTGTCTTTGGAAGTAAGGTAGGATATTTTCACTATTAAGTACTTTTCGATTACTTATAGATCGGTAGAGGGCTGATCCCCGTGCAGACATTGTGCGGCAAGAATACCCTCCGAGGCAGGACCCTCTGACGAAGATTTCTTCTCCCATTTGGAAACCTTAGTTTCCGGATCTTCAGAGGTAGTCCTCTACCTTCCACGGGGAGAGAGAATGTCAGATTCTTCCCCTTGGTTATCCTCCCTCGTGGAGGCGCTCATTCCCTCGGTTGGAATAAGTAGCGAGCGAGGCCTGCTTTCGCCCTCTTTATTCCCCCCTTCATCTTCCTTTGAGGGCACTAGATAAGGTGTCGGCTCGAGCATCTTTTCCAACACCGGATTGTCCAAGCCCTCAGGAAGGGGGGCCGAACACCTGATCATCTTCGCCTTTGTTATCCAGTCCTGGCCAAAGAGCGACTCTTTAGAATGATGCCATGATAAATCAAAGGACGGCGGGTTCGGCCATGGGATTACTTACTTGGGTAGCAGGGCGGTTGCAGCTCAAACCCACATCCTCGGAGGTGTCTGGACACTTTATTTGGGGTCCGAAGAACGATTTATACATCTCTTCGAGTGTCATGCCAAGGAAATGCTGAATAGCTCGCGGTCCTTCCGGGTTGAATTCCCACATACGGAGGGGCCGGTGTTTGCAAGGCCGGACTCGACGAACTAGCATAACTTGCATTACCATAACCAGACTGAAATCTCTCTCAAAGAGATCTCGGATATGGCTCTGCAGTATTGGCACGTCCTTTGCTGGACCCCAGCTCAGCCCCCTGCTGATCCATGACATCAGTTGCGGTGGGGGGCCCGAGCGAAAGGTGGGGGCGGCTGCCCACTTGGCACTTCAGGGAGCTGTGATGTAAAACCACTCCCGCTGCCACAATTCGGACACCTCTGGGAAGGAACCCTCTGGCCATGGAGCATTAGCGATTTTGCTTATTAAAGCACCTCCGCACTCTGCATGCCGCCCCTCGATCATCTTCGGCTTCACATCGAAGGTCTTGAGCCACAGGCCGAAGTGAGGGGTAATGCGGAGGAAGGCCTCACGTACGACAATAAATGACGAGATGTGAAGAAAGGAGTCCGGGGCTAGATCATGGAAATCCAGCCAAAACAGAACATAAGACCCCTGACAAAGGGATCCAGAGCGAGGCCTAGTCCTCGGAGGAAGTGGGAGATGAACACGACACTCTCAGTGGGTTCGGGAGTAGGGACGACCTGCCCTCGGGCATGCAGCCTATGTGAAATTTCGGCGGTCAGATATCTGGCCTCTCTCAGCTTCTTGATGTCCTCCTCTGTTACAGCGGAGGGCTTCCACCGACCTTGAAGGTTGGATCCGGACATAGCTGAAGGTCCGAAGCGCCTGACTTGAGCTTTGGGTGTTAGAACTTGAGGTGGGGGAAGGATTCGATTGAGCACGAGAGGGAGAAAGAAAAGGCCTTGTCCTCGTTATAAAGGGGGTGAATATCAAGCGTCCTCCTCGTGGCCATTTGGGACTTGCCTAAGATCTGGGAGTCATACCAACAGGCACGGTTGGTTTACCCACATCTGTATTGATGAGAATCCCGTGATAAGGGGAACACGATCTCTGCTTTGACAAGACGTGTCAAGACATCCGGCATAATTCTCCATCACCGATCCATTGCCTACGAGCTTTCCACATATTGTTCTTCGCTTATTTACTTTTCCGTAGCTATTGCTATCATCATTACAAAATACCAAAAACATTACTTTTGCTACTGTTACCTTTTGCTACTGTTACCACTACTATCATATTACTTTGCTACTAAATACTTTGCTGTAGATATTAAGTTTCCAGGTGTGGTTGAATTGACAACTCAGCTGCTAATACTTGAGAATATTCTTTGGCACCCCTTGTGTCGAATCAATAAATTTGGGTTGAATACTCTACCCTCGAAAACTGTTGCGATCCCCTATACTTGTGGGTTATCAGTGAGCATCATGAAATTGGTGATGGAGGATGGTTGATGATGACGACGACGATGGACTCCCCTCTCCGGAGCCCCGAACAGACTCCAGATCAGCCCTCCCAAGAGAGTTTAGGGCTTGGCTGCGGCTCCGTATTGTAAAATGTGATGAATCCTTCTTCTTTATTTTTTTTCTCCCCGAACACGAATATATGGAGTTGGAGTTGAGGTCAGTGGAGCTCCAGGGGGCCCACGAGGCACGGGGCACGCCTAGGGGGGCAGGCGCGCCCCCCACCCTCGTGGCTAGGGTGTGGGCCCCTGGCCTTGATTCTTTGCCAGTATTTTTTATTATTTCCAAAAATAATCTCCATGGAGTTTCAGGTCATTCCGAGAACTTTTGTTTGTGCACATAAATAACACCATGGCAATTCTGCTGAAAACAACGTCAGTCCGGGTTAGTTCCATTCAAATCATGCAAGTTAGAGTACAAAACAAGGGCAAAAGTGTTTGGAAAAGTAGATACGACAGAGGCGTATCAACTCCCCCAAGCTTAAACCTTTGCTTGTCCTCAAGCAATTCAGTTGATGAACTGAAAGTGATAAAGAAAAACTTTTACAAACTTTGTTTGCTCTTGTTGTTGTAAATATGTAAAGCCAGCATTCAAGTTTTCAGCAAAGATTATGAACTAACCATATTCTCAATAACTCTTAGGTCTCATGTTTACTCATATCAATGGCATAATCAACTAGCGAGCAATAATAATAAATCTCAGATGACAACACTTTCTCAAAACGATCATAATATGATATAACAAGATGGTATCTCGCTAGCCCTTTCTGAGACCGCAAAACATAAATGCAGGGCACATTTAAAGATCAATGACTGACTAGACATTGTAATTCATGGTAAAAGAGATCCAGTCAAGTCATACTCAATGTAAACTAATAGTAATGAATGCAAATGACAGTGGTGCTCTCCAACTGGTGCTTTTTAATAAGAGGATGATGACTCAGCATAAAAGTAAATATAGGCCCTTCGCAGAGGGAAGCAGGGATTGTAGAGGTGCTAGAGCTCGGTTTTGAAATAGAGGTGAATAATATTTTGAGCAATGTACTTTTATTGTCAACATAACAACCAAGAGATGGCGATATTTGCCATGCTACACACATTATAGGCGGTTCCCAAACAGAATGGTAAAGTTTATACTCCCCCTCCACCAACAAGCATCAATACATGGCTTGCTCGAAACAACGAGTGCCTCCAACTAACAACAGTCCCAGGGGGAGTTTTGTTTGCAATTATTTTTATTTGATTTGCATAAAGCATGGGACTGGGCATCCCGGTGACCAGCCATTTTCTCGTGAGTGAGGAGCAGAGTCCACTCCTCTTGAGAATAACCCGCCTAACATGGAAGATACAGACAACCCTAGTTGATACATGAGCTATTCGAGCATACAAAACAGAATGTTTATCTAAAGGTTTAGAGTTTGGCACATACAAATTTACTTGGAACGGCAGGTAGATACCGCATATAGGAAGGTATAGTGGACTCATATGAAATAACTTTGGGGTTTATGGGATTGTATGCACAAGCAGTATTCCCGCTTAGTATAGGTGAAGGCTAGAAAAAGACTGGGAAGCAACCAGCTAGAGAGCGACAACAGTCATGAACATGCATTAAAATTAATCAACACCGAATGCAAGCATGAGTAGGATATAATGCACCATGAACATAAATATCATAGAGGCTGTGTTGATTTTGTTTCAACTACATGCGTGAACATGTGCCAAGTCAAGCCACTCGAATCGTTCAAAAAAGGATACCACCCTATCATACCACATCACAACCATTTTAATAGCATGTTGGCACGCAAGGTAAACCATTATAAGCTCCTAGCTAATTAAGCGTGGCATAAGCAACTATAATCTCTAATTGTCATTGCAAACATGTTTATTCATAATAGGCTGAATCAGGAATGATAAACTAATCATATTTACAAAAACAAGAGAGGTCGAGTTCATACCAGCTTCTCCCATCTCAATCAGTCCATCATATATCGTCATAATTTCCTTTCACTTGCACGACCGAATTATGTGAATAATAATAGTGCACATCCATTGGATTAAGCTGGAATCTGCAAGCATTCAATAAACAGGAGAAGACAAGGCAATATGGACTCTTGGTTAAATCAACAATAATGCATATAGGAGTCACTTCAACAATTTAATTATGGTCTTCTCTTATCGACCCCCAAAGAAAACAAAAGAAATAAAACTATTTACACGGGAAAGCTCCCAACAAGCAAAAGAAGAACATGAAATCTTTTGGGGTTTTCTTTTTAATTACTACTATAGGCATAGGAATTAAATCTAGCTAAAAGCTACAACTAATTTTTTTTGGTTTTTTTAAGGTTTATCAAACACACAAGAAGAAAGCATAAAAAGGAAATAAACTAGTATGGGTGATACAATGAAAAAGTATGAGCACCGATAACTAGCAATGAGTGCGTGAACATGAAGGTAATGTCGGTGGGAAATATGTACTCCCCCAAGCTTAGGCTTTTGGCCTAAGTTGGTCTAATGCCATGGATGGCCTGGCGGATATCCAAAGTTGTAGTTGGGGTCGTACTGAGATGCAGCAGTCATTGCATCGTGGGCTGCAGCTTGGAGGCAAGCTATCTCAGCCCTCCTCTTATACTCTTCCGCCTCCTCTCTGATTATAAAATATCTCCCTTTTGCCTGAAAGTCTAATAAAGTAGAAGTAGGGAGAGCGACGTGATAGGTGCGTTGTCTGTCAAAGATTAGTCGATACTGGAGGAACTGATCATTCCTCTCAACAAAATGATGACGAACCATAGCCTCATAATCCAAATAAGCAAGAGCCAACTCAATATCATCCTCACGTATGGTTATACCAAGAAAATTAGCTATACGGGTTGCATAAATTCCACCAAAAAATCTCCATTAAATCTATTATGATGCAACCTACGTGCAACAATGGCTCCCAAGTTATAAGATATATCTCCTAACACAGCACTCCTAAGAATACTGAGGTCAGGCACACACATATGACATGCTTCATCTTTACCATTTATGCACCTACCTATGAAGAGAGCGAAATAATGTATAGCAGGAAAATGAATGCTCCCTATGGTACCTTGTGCTATATCTCTAGATTCCCCCACAGTTATACTAGCAAGAAAATCTCTAAACTCATATTTGCGAGGTTCACTAGTACTACCCCATTGTGGAAGTTTGCAGGCAGTGGTAAAATCCTCTAAGTCCATAGTATAAGAATTTCCATAAAGATCAAACAGGACAGTTTGAGAATTGCGTGAAGATGAAAATTCAAACCTCCTCACAAAAGAACTAGTGAGATAGTGGTACTGACGGCACTTTTTTGCCTCGAAGCTCACAAGATCAGCGTTACGCAAATATGTGTTAAATTCTTCCTTAATTCATGTTCGATCCATGAAGTCCTCTGAAGGCCACTCACAAGGCCGCACTGGAGCGTCCCTTGGTGGCTCATCATTAGCATCACGCATTGCAAGTCTGGGTCCTTGCTTCCTTGAAGGACCCCCTTGGTACATTTTCCTAAACATATTTCTTCTTCTGCAAAATTTCTGAAATTTTTAGTAACTTCAAATAAAAGTAAACCAAACTCAACAAAATTGATAGAAACTACTCCTACAAGTGCCTAGAGCCTATATCATGCATTAGAACTACTTGGAACCATATAAATTTGACATGCAAGCTCAAGAACATGGTCACCTAGGCAGCACAAATTTGCAATGAATAAAGCACTAGAACAAAAACTAATTGGACCAATGGACGAGTCACATACCAAGGAACAATCCCCTAAAGCAGTTTTGTGAGAGGTGCTTTGAGCAAGGAGATCGAAAATCACAGCAAAATGAGCTAGAACTCGTGCTTGAGCTGGATACTGGTTTTTTGGGGAGGAAGAAGAAGTGTGTGGGTGCAGGAATGAGTGGAGGGGAGCCACCATGGGCCCACGAGGCAGGGGACGCGCCCTGGACCCTCGTGGCCAGGTGCCAGCTCCTCCTGTTGTGTTCTCAGTGCCAAATATTCTCAAATATTCCAGAAAAATCATATTTAAATTTTAGGGCATTTGGAGAACTTTTATTTTTGGGGTATTTTTATATTACACGGATAAATCAGAAAACAGATAGAAATTACTATTTTTTCTTTATTTAAACTAAATAACAGAAAGTAAAAACAGGGTACAGAGAGTGGTGTTTTCTAAATTCATCCATCTCATGCTCATCAAAAGGAATCCACTAACAAGGTTCATCAGGTCTTGTTAACAAACTCATTTCGAATAACATGGAACCGGAGAATCTTTGAATAACACTAGGTTACCTCAACAGGGATATGCACATCCCCAACAATAAGAATATCATATTTCTTTTTGACAGTAGGAAGAGGAAATTCAAAACCTCCAAAAATAATCGATGGAATTTTTCCAATAGAATTGATACTATGGACTTGAGGTTGTTCCCTCGGAAAGTGTACCGTATGCTCATTACCATTAACATGAAAAGTGACATTGCCTTTGGTGCAATCAATAACAGCCCCTGCAGTATTCAAAAAAGGTCTTCCAAGAATAATAGACATACTATCGTCCTCGGGAATATCAAGAATAAAAAAGTCCGTTAAAATAGTAACGTTTGCAACCACAACAGGCACATCCTCACAAATACCGACAGGTATAGCAGTTGATTTATCAGCCATTTGCAAAGATATTTCAGTAGGTGTAAACTTATGCAAATCAAGTCTACGATATAAAGAGAGAGGCATAACACTAACACCGGCTCCAAGATCACATAAGCAGTTTTAACATAGTTTATTTTAATGGAGCATGTTATAGTTGGTACTCCTGGATCTCCTAGCTTCTTAGGTATTCCACCCTTAAAAGTATAATTAGCAAACATGGTGGAAATTTCAGCTTTCGGTATCTTTCTTTTATTAGTGACAATTTCTTTCATATACTTAGCATAAGGATTCATTTTGAGCATATCAGTTAATCGCATATGCAAAAAGATAGGTCTAATCATTTCAGCAAAGCGCTCAAAATCCTCATCATCCTTTTTCTTGGATGGTTTGGGAGGAAAAGGCATGGGTTTCTGAACCCATGGTTCTCTTTCTTTACCGTGCTTCCTAGCAACAAAGTCTTTCTTATCATAACGTTGATTCCTTGATTGTGGGTTATCAAGATCAACAGCACGTTCAATTTCTATATCATTATCATTACTAGGTTGAGCATCAACATGAACATCATCATTAACATTATCACTAGTTTCATGTTCATTACCAGATTGTGTTTCTGCATCAGAAATAGAGATATCATTGGGATTCTCAGGTGTGTCAATAACAAGTTCACTAGAAGCATGCAAAGTCCTATCATTTTTTCTTTTTCTTCCTTTTAGAAGGACTAGGTGCATCTATATTATTTCTCTGAGAATCTTGCTCAATTCTCTTAGGATGTCCTTCAGGATACAAAGGTTCCTGAGTCATTTTACCACCTCTAGTCATAACTCTAACAGCATTATCATTTTGCTTACTATTTAATTCATTGAGCAAATCATTCTGAGCTTTAAGTACTTGTTCTACTTGAGTGGTAACCATAGAAGCATGTTTACAAATGAGTTTAAGTTCACCTTTAACTCTAGACATATAATCACCCAAGTGTTCAATCATATAAGCATTTTGTTTTAATTGTCTACCAAAATAAGCATTGAAGTCTTCTTGCTTAACCATAAAGTTATCAATCTCATCCATACATTGGCTAGCAAACTTAGTAGGAGGGATTTCAGCTTTATCATATCTATAGAGAGAATTTACCTTTACTACCTGTGTCGGGTTATCAAGACCATGTGTTTCTTCAATAGGTGATGGATTAAAACCATATATTTCTTCAACGGGCGGTAAATTAAGACCATGTATTTCTTCAATAGGAGGTAAATTCTTAACATCTTCAACTTTAAAGCCCTTTTCTTTCATGGATTTCTTTGCCTCTTGCATATCTTCAGGACTGAGAAATAGAACGCCCATTTTCTTCGGAGTTGGTTTAGGAATAGGCTCAGGAGCTGGCTCAGGAAGTGTCCGATTATTTTCATTTGTCAACATATTATTCAATAGAATTTCAGCTTCATCCGGTGTTCTTTCCCTGAAAACAGAACCAACACAACTATCCAGGTAATATGTGGAAGCATCGGTTAGTCTATTATAAAAGATATCAAGTATTTCATTTTTCTTAAGAGGGTGATCAGGCAAAGCATTAAGTAATTGGAGAAGCCTCCCCCAAGCTTGTGGGAGACTCTCTTCTTCAATTTGCACAAAATTACATATATCCCTTAAAGCAGCTTGTTTCTTATGAGCAGGGAAATATTTAGCAGAGAAGTAATAAATCATATCCTAGGGACTACGCACACAACCAGGATCAAAAGAATTAAACCATATCTTAGCATCACCCTTTAATGAGAACGGAAATATTTTAAGGATATAAAAGTAGCGAGTTCTCTCATCACTAGTGAACAGGGTGGATGTATCATTTAATTTAGTAAGATGTGCCATAACAGTTTCAGATTCATAGCCATAAAAAGGATCAGATTCAACCAAAGTAATTATATCAGGATCAATACAGAATTCATAATCCTTATCAGTAACAAAGATAGGTGAAGTAGCATAAGCAGGATCATATTTCATTCTAGCATTCAGAGTTTTTTGTTTAAGATTAGCTAATAATTTCTTAAGATCACTTCTATCATTGCAAGCAAGAAAGTCTCTTTTAGTTTCTTCATCCATAACATAGCCCTCGGTCACAACAGGTAATTCATATTTATTAGGAGAGCCTTCATCCTCACTTTCATCAATATTATCAGTTTCAATAATTTCATTCTCTCTAGCCCTGGCAAGTTGTTCATCAAGAAATTCACCAAGTGGCACAGTAGTATCAAGCATAGAAGTAGTTTCATCATAAGTATCATGCATAGAAGAAGTGGCATCATCAATAATACGCGACATATCAGAGTTAATAGCAGAAGCAGGTCTAGGTGTCGTAAGCTTACTCAAAACAGAAGGTGAATCAAGTGCAGAGCTAGATGACAGTTCCTTACCTCCCCTCGTAGTTGAGTGTTGGAAATATACCCTAGAGGCAATAATAAAATGGTTATTATTATATTTCCTTGTTCATTATAATTGTCTATTGTTCATGCTATAATTGTGTTATCCGGAAATCGTAATACATGTGTGAATACATAGACCACAACACGTCCCTAGTGAGCCTTTAGTTGACTAGCTCGTTGATCAAAAGATAGTCATGGTTTCCTGACTATGGACATTAGATGTCATTGATAACGGGATCACATCATTAGGAGAATGATGTGATGGACAAGACCCAATCCTAAGCATAGCTCAAAGATCGTGTAGTTCGGTTGATATAGCTTTTCCGAATGTCAAGTATCATTTCCTTAGACCATGAGGTTGTGCAACTCCCGGATACCGTAGGAGTGCTTTGGGTGTGCCAAACGTCACAAGTAACCGGGTGACTATAAAGGTACACTACAGGTATCTCCAAAAGTGTCTGTTGGGTTGGCACGAATCGAGACTGGGATTTGTCACTCCGTATGACGGAGAGGTATCTCTGGGCCCACTCGGTAATGCATCATCATAATGAGCTCAATGTCACCAAGTGGTTGATCACGGGATCATGCATTACGGTACGAGTAAAGTGACTTGCCGGTAACGAGATTGAACGAGGTATTGGGATACCGACAATCGAGTCTTGGGTAAGTAACGTATCGATTGACAAAGTGAATTGTATACGGGATTGATTGAATCCTCGACATCGTGGTTCATCCGATGAGATCATCGCGGAGCATGTGGGAGCCAACATGGGTATCCAGATCCCGCTGTTGGTTATTGACCGGAGAGTCGTCTCGGTCATGTCTGCGTGTCTCCCGAACCCGTAGGGTCTACACACTTAAGGTTCGGTGATGCTAGGATTGTTGAGATATTAGTATACGGTAACCCGAAAGTTGTTCAGAGTCCCGGATGAGATCTCGGGCATCACGAGGAGTTCCGGAATGGTCCGGAGGTGAAGATTTATATATAGGAAGTCAAGTTTCGGCCATCGGGAAAGTTTCGGGGGTAATCGGTATTGTACCGGGACCACCGGAAGGGTCCCGGGGGTCCACCGGGTGGGGCCACCTATCCCGGAGGGCCCCATGGGCTGAAGTGGGAGGGGAACCAGCCCCTAGTGGGCTGGTGCACCCCCCCCATGGCCTCCCCCTGCGCCTAGGGTTGGAAACCCTAGGGGTGGGGGCGCCCCACTTGGCTTGGGGGGACTCCACCCCCCTTGGCCACCGCCCCCCTTGGAGATTGCATCTCCTAGGGCCGCCGCCCCCCTAGGGGTCCTATATATAGTGGGGGGGAGGGCAGCCGCACCCTAGCCCCTAGCGCCTCCCTCTCCCTCCCGTGACACCTCTCCCTCTCCCTGAGCTTGGCGAAGCCCTACCGAGATCACCGTTACTTCCACCACCACGCCGTCGTGCTGCTGGATATCCATCAACCTCTCCTTCCCCCTTGCTGGATCAAGTTGGAGGAGACGTCTTCCCAACCATACGTGTGTTGAACGCGGAGGTGCCGTCCGTTCGGCGCTAGATCATCGGTGATTTGGATCACGACGAGTACAACTCCATCAACCCCGTTCTCTTGAATGCTTCCGCTCGCGATCTACAAGGGTATGTAGATGCACTCCCTTCTCCCTCGTTGCTAGATGACTCCATAGATTGATCTTGGTGATGCGTAGAAAATTTTAAAATCCTGCTACGTTCCCCTATAGTGGTATCAGAGCTAGGTCTATGCGTAGTTTCTATGCACGAGTAGAACACAAAGCAGTTATGGGCGTCGATATTGTCAATTTACTTGCCGTTACTAGTCTTCTCTTGATTCGGCGGCATCATGGGATGTAGCGGCCCGGACCGACCTTACACGTACGCTTACGTGAGACTGGTTCCATCGACTGACATGCACTGGTTGCATAAGGTGGCTAGCGGGTGTTTATCTCTCCCACTTTAGTCGGATCGAATTCAATGAAAAGGGTCCTTATGAAGGGTAAATAGAAATTGGCATATCACGTTGTGGTTTTGGCGTAGGTAAGAAACGTTCTTGCTGCAAACCTATAGCAGCCACGTAAAAACTTGCAACAACAATTAGAGGACGTCTAACTTGTTTTTGCAACATGTGTCGTGTGATGTGATATGGCCAAAAGGATGTGATGAATGATATATGTGATGTATGAGATTGATCATGTTCTTGTAATAGGAATCACGACTTGCATGTCGATGAGTATGAAAACCAGCAGGAGCCATAGGAGTTGTCTTAATTTATTTATGACCTGCGTGTCAACATAAACGTCATGTAATTACTTTACTTCATTGCTAAAGAGTTAGCCATAGTAGTAGAAGTAATAAATGATGAGACAACTTCAAGAAGACATGATCATGGAGATCATGATGATGGAGATCATGGTGTCATGCCAGTGACAACGATGATCATGGATCCCCGAAGATGGAGATCAAAAGGAGCAAATGATATTGGCCATATCATGTCACTATTTGATTGCATGTGATGTTTATCATGTTTTACATCTTATTTGCTTAGAACGACGGTACCTTAAATAAGATGATACCTCGTAATAATTTCAAGAAAGTGTTCCCCCTAACTGTGCACCGTTGCGAAGGTTCGTTGTTTTGAAGCACCACGTGATGATCGGGTGTGATAGATTCTAACGTTTGAATACAACGGGTGTAAGCCAGATTTACACACGCAATACACTTAGGTTGACTTGACGAGCCTAGCATGTACAGACATGGCCTCGGAACACGGAAGACCGAAAGGTCGAGCATGAGTCGTATAGAAGATACGATCAACATGAAGATGTTCACCATGTTAACTAGTCCGTCTCACGTGATGATCGGACACGGCCTAGTTGACTCGGATCATGTTTCACTTAGATGACTAGATGGATGTCTATCTAAGTGGGAGTTCATTGAATAATTTGATTAGATGAACTTAATTATCATGAACTTAGTCTAAAATCTTTACATTATGTCTTGTAGATCAAATGGCCCACACTAATGTTGCCATCAACTTCAACGCGTTCCTAGAGAAAACCAAGCTGAAAGATGATGGCAGCAACTATACGGACTGGGTCCGGAACCTGAGGATCATCCTCATAGCTGCCAAGAAAGATTATGTCCTAGAAGCACCGCTAGGTGACGCACCCATCCCAGAGAACCAAGACGTTATGAACGCTTGGCAGTCACGTGCTGATGTACTCCCTTGTTCAGTGCGGCATGCTTTACAGCTTAGAACCGGGGCTCCAAAAGCGTTTTGAGCAACACAGAGCATATGAGATGTTCGAAGAGCTGAAAATGGTTTTCCAAGCTCATGCCCGGGTCGAGAGATATGAAGTCTCCGACAAGTTCTTCAGTTGTAAGATGGAGGAAAATAGTTTTGTCAGTGAGCACATACTCAAAATGTCTGGGTTGCATAACCGCTTGACTTAGCTGGGAGTTAATCTCCCGGATGACGCGGTCATTGACAGAATCCTTCAGTCGCTTCCACCGAGCTACAAGAGTTTTGTGATGAACTTCAATATGCAGGGGACGGAAAAGACCATTCCTGAGGTATATTCAATGCTAAAATCAGCGGAGGTGGAAATCAAAAAGGAACATCAAGTGTTGATGGTGAATAAAACCACTAAGTTTAAGAAAGGCAAGGGTAAAAAGAACTTCAAGAAGGACGGCAAGGGAGTTGCCGCGCCCGGTAAGCAAGCTATCGGGAAAAAGCTAAAGAATGGACCCAAGCCCGAGACTGAGTATTTTTATTGCAAGGGAAGTGGTCACTGGAAGCGGAACTGCCCCAAATACATAGCGGACAAGAAGGCCGGCAACACTAAAGGTATATGTGATATACATGTAATTGATGTGTACCTTACCAGTACTCGTAGTAGCTCCTGGGTATTTGATACCGGTGTGGTTGCTCACATTTGTAACTCAAAGCAGGAGCTGCGGAATAAGCGGAGACTGGCGAAGGACGAGGTGACGATGCGCGTCGGGAATGGTTCCAAGGTCGATGTGATCGCCGTCGGCACGCTACCTCTACATTTACCTACGGGACTAGTTTTAAACCTCAATACTTGTTATTTAGTGCCAGCTTTGAGCATGAACATTGTATCAGGATCTCGTTTAATTCGAGATGGCTACTCATTTAAATCCGAGAATAATGGTTGTTCTATTTATATGAGAGATATGTTTTATGGTCATGCTCCGCTGGTGAATGGTTTATTCTTAATGAATCTCGAGCGTAATGTTACACATATTCATAGTGTGACTACCAAAAGATGTAAGGTTGATAATGATAGTCCCACATACTTATGGCACTGCCGCCTTGGTCACATAGGTGTCAAACGCATGAAGAAGCTCCATGCATATGGAATTTTGGAGTCTCTTGATTACGAATCATTTGACACGTGCGAACCATGCCTCATGGGTAAAATGACCAAGACTCCGTTCTCAGGAACAATGGAGCGAGCAACCAACTTATTGGAAATCATACATACTGATGTGTGCGGTCCAATGAGTGTTGAGGCTCGCGGTGGCTATCGTTATGTTCTCACCCTCACTGATGACTTGAGTAGATATGGGTATGTCTACTTAATGAAACACAAGTCTGAGACCTTTGAAAAGTTCAAGGAATTTCAGAGTGAGGTTGAGAATCAACGTGACAGGAAAATCATGTTCTTGAGATCAGATCATGGGGGGGGGGGGGAATACTTGAGTCACGAATTTGGCACACACTTAAGGAAATGTGGAATAGTTTCACAACTCACGCCGCCTGGGACACCTGAGCGTAATGGTGTGTCCGAACATCGTAATTGCACTCTATTGGATATGGTGCGATCCATGATGTCTCTTACCGATTTACCACTGTCATTTTGGGGCTATGCTTTAGAGACTGCCACATTCACTTTAAATAGGGCTCCATCAAAATCCGTTAAGACGACACTGTATGAATTATGGTTTGGGAAGAAACCTAAGTTGTCGTTTCTAAAAGTTTGGGGATGCGATGCTTATGTCAAGAAACTTCAACCTGAAAAGCTTGAACCCAAATCGGAAAAATGCGTCTTCATAGGATACCCTAAAGAAACTATTGGGTATACCTTCTACTTCAGATCCGAAGGCAAAATCTTTGTTGCCAAGAATGGATCCTTTCTAGAGAAAGAGTTTCTCTCGAAAGAAGTAAGTGGGAGGAAAGTAGAACTTTATGAAGTATTGCCTCTTGAACCGGAGAGTGGCGCAGCTCGGGAAATTGTTCCTGAGGTTCCTGCACCGACTAGAGAGGAAGTTAATGATGATGATCATGAAACTTCAGATCAATTTGCTACTGAACTTCGTAGGTCCACAAGGACACGTTCCGCACCAGAGTGGTACGGCAACCCTATCTTGGAAATCATGTTGTTAGACAACGGTGAACCTTCAAACTATGAAGAAGCGATGGCGGGCCCAGATTCCGACAAATGGCTGGAAGCCATGAAATCCGAGATAGGATCCATGTATGAAAATAAAATATGGACTTTGACTGACTTGCCCGATGATCAGCGAGCCATAGAAAATAAATGGATCTTTAAGAAGAAGACAGACGCGGATGGTAATGTAACCATCTATAAAGCTCGGCTTGTCGCTAAGGGTTATCGACAAGTTCAAGGGGTTGACTATGATGAGACTTTCTCACCCGTAGCGAAGCTGAAGTCCGTCCGAATCGTGTTAGCAATTGCCGCATTCTATGATTATGAGATATGGCAAATGGATGTCAAAACGGCATTCTTTAATGGTTTCCTTAAGGAAGAATTGTATATGATGCAGCCGGAAGGTTTTGTCGATCCTAAGAATGCTGACAAGGTGTGCAAGCTCCAACGCTCGATTTATGGGCTGGTGCAAGCATCTCGGAGTTGGAACATTCGCTTTGATGAGATGATCAAAGCGTTTGGGTTTATGCAGACTTATGGAGAAGCCTGCGTTTACAAGAAAGTGAGTGGGAGCTCTGTAGCATTTCTCATATTGTATGTAGATGACATACTGTTGATGGGAAATGATATAGAATTCTTGGTAAGCATAAAGGCCTACTTGAACAAGTGTTTTTCAATGAAGGACCTTGGAGAAGCTGCTTACATATTAGGCATCAAGATCTATAGAGATAGATCGAGACGCCTCATTGGTCTTTCACAGAGTACGTACCTTGAGAAGATATTGAAGAACTTCAATATGGATCAGTCAAAGAAGGGGTTCTTGCCTGTGTTGCAAGGTACGAGATTGAGCACGACTCAATGCCCAACCACGGCAGAAGATAGAGAAAAGATGAGTGTCGTCCCCTATGCCTCGGCCGTAGGGTCTATCATGTATGCTATGCTGTGTACCAGACCTGATGTAAACCTTGCCGTAAGTTTGGTAGGAAGGTACCAAAGTAATCCCGGCATGGAACACTTGACAGCGGTCAAGAATATCCTGAAGTACCTGAAGAGGACTAAGGATATGTTTCTTGTTTATGGAGGTGACGAAGAGCTCGTCGTAAAGGGTTACATCGATTCTAGCTTCGACACAGATCTGGATGACTCTAAGTCACAAACCGGATACGTGTATATTTTGAATGGTGGGGCGGTAAGCTGGTGCAGTTGCAAGCAAAGCGTTGTGGCGGGATCTACATGTGAAGCGGAGTACATGGCAGCCTCGGAGGCAGCACAAGAAGCAATCTGGGTGAAGGAGTTCATTACCGACCTAGGAGTCATTCCCAATGCGTCGGGCCCGATGACTCTCTTCTGTGACAACACTGGAGCTATTGCCCTTGCCAAGGAGCCCAGGTTTCACAGGAAGACCAGGCATATCAAGCGTCGCTTCAACTCCATTCGTGAAAGTGTTCAAAATGGAGACATAGATATTTGTAAAGTACATACGGACCTGAATGTGGCAGATCCGTCGACTAAACCTCTCCCTAGAGCAAAACATGATCAACACCAGGACTCTATGGGTGTTCAATTCATCACAATGTAACTAGACTATTGACTCTAGTGCAAGTGGGAGACTGTTGGAAATATGCCCTAGAGGCAATAATAAAATGGTTATTATTATATTTCCTTGTTCATGATAATTGTCTATTGTTCATGCTATAATTGTGTTATCCGGAAATCGTAATACATGTGTGAATACATAGAGCACAACACGTCCCTAGTGAGCCTCTAGTTGACTAGCTCGTTGATCAAAAGATAGTCATGGTTTCCTGACTATGGACATTAGATGTCATTGATAACGGGATCACATCATTAGGAGAATGATGTGATGGACAAGACCCAATCCTAAGCATAGCTCAAAGATCGTGTAGTTCGTTTGATATAGCTTTTCCAAATGTCAAGTATCATTTCCTTAGACCATGAGGTTGTGCAACTCCCAGATACCGTAGGAGTGCTTTGGGTGTGCCAAACGTCACAACGTAACTGGTTGACTATAAAGGTACACTACGGGTATCTCCGAAAGTGTCTGTTGGGTTGGCATGAATCGAGACTGGGATTTGTCACTCCGTATGACGGAGAGGTATCTCCGGGCCCACTCTGTTGGAAATATGCCCTAGAGGCAATAATAAAAGCATTATTATATATTTCCTTGTTCATGATAATTGTCTTTATTCATGTTATAATTGTGTTATCCGGAAATCGTAATACATGTGTGAATAATAGACACTAACATGTCCCTAGTAAGCCTCTAGTTGACTAGCTCGTTGATCAACAGATAGTCATGGTTTCCTGACTATGGACATTGGATGTCATTGATAACGAGATCACATCATTAGGAGAATGATGTGATGGACAAGACCCAATCCTAAACATAGCACAAGATCGTATAGTTCGTTTGCTAGAGTTTTCCAATGTCAAGTATCTTTTCCTTAGACCATGAGATCGTGTACCTCCCGGATACCGTAGGAGTGCTTTGGGTGTACCAAACGTCACAACGTAACTGGGTGACTATAAAGGTATACTACGGGTATCTCCGAAAGTGTCTGTTGGGTTGACACGGATCAAGACTGGGGATTTGTCACTCCGTATGACGGAGAGGTATCACTGGGCCCACTCGGTAATGCATCATCATAATGAGCTCAAAGTGACCAAGTGTCTGGTCACGGGATCATGCATTACCGTACGAGTAAAGTGACTTGCCGGTAACGAGATTGAACGAGGTATTGGGATACCGACGATCGAATCTCGGGCAAGTAACATACCAATTGACAAAGGGAATTGTATACGGGGTTGCTTGAATCCTCGACATCGTGGTTCATGCGATGAGATCATCGTGGAGCATGTGGGAGCCAACATGGGTATCCAGATCCCGCTGTTGGTTATTGACCGGAGAGTCGTCTCGGTCATGTCTGCATGTCTCCCGAACCCGTAGGGTCTACACACTTAAGGTTCGGTGACGCTAGGGTTGTAGGGATATGTATATGCAGTAACCCGAATGTTGTTCGGAGTCCTGGATGAGATCCCGGACGTCACGAGGAGTTCCGGAATGGTCCGGAGGTAAAGAATTATATATAGGAAGTGCTATTTCGGGCATCGGGACAAGTTTCAGGGTCACCGGTATTGTACCGGGACCACCGGAAGGGTCCCAGGGGTCCACCGGGTGGGGCCACCTGTCCCGGGGGGGCACATGGGCTGTAGGGGGTGCGCCTTGGCCTACATGGGCCAAGGGCACCAGCCCCAAGAGGCCCATGCGCCTAGGGTTTCAAAGGGGAAGGGTCCCAAAGGGGGAAGGCACCCCTAGGTGCCTTGGGGAGGAGGGATTCCTCCCCTTGGCCGCACCCCCCTAGGAGATTAGATCTCCTAGGGCCGGTGCCCCCCCCTTGGCCCTCCTATATATAGTGGGGAGATGGAGGACTTCTTACCTTGATCTTTGGTGCCTCCCTCTCCCTCTCCAACACCTCCTCCTCCTCCATAGTGCTTGGCGAAGCCCTGCCGGAGTACTGCAGCTCCACCACCACCACGCCGTCGTGCTACTGCTGGAGCCATCTTCCTCAACCTCTCCTTCCCCCTTGCTGGATCAAGAAGAAGGAGACGTTGCGCTAACCATACGTGTGTTGAACGCGGAGGTGCCGTCCGTTCGGTGCTAGGATCTCCGGTGATTTGGATCACGTCGTGTACGACTACCTCATCCCCGTTCCTTGAACGCTTCCACTCGCGATCTACAAAGGTATGTAGATGCAATCCGATCACTCGTTGCTAGATGAACTCCTAGATGGATCTTGGTGAAACCGTAGGAAAATTTTTGTTTTCTGCAACGTTCCCCAAGAGTGGCATCATGAGCTAGGTCTATGCGTAGTTCTCTTGCACGAGTAGAACACAGTTTGTTGTGGGCGTTGATGTTGTCAACTTTCTTGCCGCTACTAGTCTTATCTTGCTTCAACGGTATTGTGGGATGAAGCGGCCCGGACCAACCTTACACGTACGCTTACGTGAGACCGGTTCCACCGACTAACATGCACAAGTTGCATAAGATGGCTGGCGGGTGTCTGTCTCTCCCACTTTACTTGGAGCAGATTCGATGAAAAGGGTCCTTATGAAGGGTAAATAGAAGTTGACAAATCACATTGTGGCTTTCATGTAGGTAAGAAAACGTTCTTGCTAGAACCCTACTTCAGCCACGTAAAACTTGCAACAACAATTAGAGGACGTCTAACTTGTTTTTGCAGCAAGTGCTTTGTGATATGATATGGCCAAAGTTGTGATGAATGATGAATGATCTATATGTGATGTATGAGATGTTCATGCTATTGTAATAGGAATCACGACTTGCATGTTGATGAGTATGACAACCGGCAGGAGCCATAGGAGTTGTCTTTATTTTTTGTATGACCTGCGTGTCATTGAGAAACGCCATGTAAATTACTTTACTTTATTGCTAAACGCGTTAGCCATAGTAGTAGAAGTAATAGTTGGCGAGCAACTTCATGGAGACACAATGATGGAGATCATGATGATGGAGATCATGGTGTCATGCCGGTGACAAGATGATCATGGAGCCCCAAGATGGAGATCAAAGGAGCTATGTGATATTGGCCATATCATGTCACTATTATTATTTGATTGCATGTGATGTTTATCATGTTTTTGCATCTTGTTTGCTTAGAACAACGGTAGTAAATAAGATGATCCCTCATAATAATTTCAAGAAAGTGTTTCCCCTAACTGTGCACCGTTGCGACAGTTCGTTGTTTCGAAGCACCACGTGATGATCGGGTGTGATAGATTCTAACGTTCACATACAACAGGTGTAAGACAGATTTACACATGCAAACACTTAGGTTGACTTGACGAGCCTAGCATGTGTATAGACATGGCCTCGGAACATAGAAGACCGAAAGGTCGAGCATGAGTCATATAGAAGATACGATCAACATGAAGATGTTCACCGACGTTGACTAGTCCGTCTCACGTGATGATCGGACACGGCCTAGTTAACTCGGATCATGTTATACTTAGATGACTAGAAGAGGGATGTCTGTCTAAGTGGGAGTTCATTGAATAATTTGATTAGATGAACTTAATTATCATGAACTTAGTCTAAATTTTTTACAATATGTCTTGTAGATCAAATGGCCAACGTAGTCCTCAACTTCAACGCATTCCTAGAGAAAACCAAGCTGAAAGACGATGGCAGCAACTACACGGACTGGGTCCGGAACCTGAGGATCATCCTCATAGCTGCTAAGAAAGATTATGTCCTACAAGCACCGCTAGGTGATGCACCTGTTCTCCCTGCAGAACAAGATGTTATGAACGCTTGGCAGGCACGTACCGATGACTACTCCCTCGTTCAGTGCGGCATGCTTTACAGTTTAGAGCCGGGGCTCCAAAAGCGTTTTGAGAGACACGGAGCATATGAGATGTTCGAAGAGCTGAAAATGGTTTTCCAAGCTCATGCCCGGGTCGAGAGATATGAAGTCTCCAACAAATTCTTCAGCTGTAAGATGGAGGAAAATAGTTCTGTCAGTGAGCACATACTCACTATGTCTGGGTTACACAACCGCTTGACTCAGCTGGGAGTTAATCTCCCGGATGACGCGATCATTGACAGAATCCTTCAGTCGCTTCCACCGAGCTACAAGAGCTTTGTGATGAACTTCAATATGCAGGGGATGGAAAAGACCATTCCTGAAGTATTCGCAATGCTGAAATCAGCACAGGTAGAAGTCAAAAAGGAACATCAAGTGTTGATGGTGAATAAAACCACTAAGTTCAAGAAAGGCAAGGGTAAGAAAACCTTCAAGAAGGACGGCAAGGGAGTTGCCGCGCCCGGCAAGCAAGCTGCCGGGAAGAAGCCAAAGAATGGACCCAAGCCCGAGACTGAGTGCTTTTATTGCAAGGAAAGTGGTCACTGGAAACGGAACTGCCCCAAATACATAGCGGACAAGAAGGCCGGCAAAACAAAAGGTATATGTGATATACATGTAATTGATGTGTACCTTACCAGTACTCGTAGTAGCTCCTGGGTATTTGATACCGGTGCAGTTTCTCACATTTGTAACTCAAAGCAGGAGCTGCGGAATAAGCGGAGACTGGCGAAGGACGAGGTGACGATGCGCGTCGGGAATGGTTCCAAGGTCGATGTGATCGCCGTCGGCACGCTGCCTCTTCATTTACCTACGGGATTAGTTTTAAACCTCAATGATTGTTATTTAGTGCCAAGTTTGAGCATGAACATTATATCAGGATCTTGTTTAATACGAGATGGCTACTCATTTAAATCCGAGAATAATGGTTGTTCTATTTATATGAGAGATATGTTTTATGGTCATGCTCCGATGGTGAATGGTTTATTCTTAATGAATCTCGAGCGTAATGCTACACATGTTCATAGTGTGAGTACGAAAAGATGTAAGATTGATAATGATAGTCCCACATACTTGTGGCACTGCCGCCTTGGTCACATAGGTGTCAAACGCATGAAGAAGCTCCATGCAGATGGACTTTTAGAGTCTCTTGATTACGAATCATTTGACACGTGCGAACCATGCCTCATGGGTAAAATGACCAAGACTCCGTTCTCAGGAACAATGGAGCGAGCAACCAACTTATTGGAAATCATACATACTGATGTGTGCGGTCCAATGAGTGTTGAGGCTCGCGGTGGCTATCGTTATGTTCTCACCCTCACTGATGACTTGAGTAGATATGGGTATGTCTACTTAATGAAACACAAGTCTGAGACCTTTGAAAAGTTCAAGGAATTTCAGAGTGAGGTTGAGAATCAACGTGACAGGAAAATCAAGTTCCTGCGATCAGATCGTGGAGGAGAATACTTGAGTCACGAGTTTGGCACACACTTAAGAAAATGTGGAATAGTTTCACAACTCACGCCGCCTGGAACACCTCAGCGTAATGGTGTGTCCGAACGTCGTAATCGCACTCTATTAGATATGGTGCGATCTATGATGTCTCTTGCCGATTTACCGCTATCTTTTTGGGGCTATGCTTTAGAGACTGTCGCATTCACTTTAAATAGGGCTCCGTCGAAATCCATTGAGACGACACCGTTTGAATTATGATTTGGGAAGAAACCTAAGCTGTCGTTTCTAAAAGTTTGGGGATGCGATGCTTATGTCAGGAAACTTCAACCTGAAAAGCTCGAACCCAAGTCGGAAAAATGCGTATTCATAGGATACCCTAAGGAAACTATTGGGTATACCTTCTACCTCAGATCCGAAGGCAAGATCTTTGTTGCCAAGAATGGATCCTTTCTAGAGAAGGAGTTTCTCTCGAAAGAAGTAAGTGGGAGGAAAGTAGAACTTGATGAAGTATTACCTCTTGAACCGGAAAATGGCGCAACTCAAGAAAATGTTCTCGAGGTGCCTGCACCGACTAGAGAGGAAGTTAATGATGATGATCAAGATACTTCTGATCAAGCTCCTACTGAAATTCGAAGGTCCACAAGGACACATTCCGCACCAGAGTGGTACGGCAACCCTGTCTTGGAAATCATGTTGTTAGACAACGGTGAACCTTCGAACTATGAAGAAGCGATGGCGGGCCCAGATTCCGACAAATGGCTAGAAGCCATGAAATCCGAGATAGGATCCCTGTATGAAAACGAAGTATGGACTTTGACTGACTTACCCGTTGAGCGGCGAGCCATAGAAAATAAATGGATCTTTAAGAAGAAGACAGACGCGGATGGTACTGTGACCATCTATAAAGCTCGGCTTGTCGCTAAGCGTTATCGACAAGTTCAAGGGGTTGACTACTATGAGACTTTCTCACCGGTAGCGAAGCTGAAGTCCGTCCGAATCATGTTAGCGATTGCCGCATTCTATGATTATGAAATATGGCAAATGGACGTCAAAACGACATTCCTTAATGGTTTCCTTAAGGAAGAATTGTATATGATGCAGCCGGAAGGTTTTGTCGATCCTAAGAATGCTGACAAGGTGTGCAAGCTCCAACGCTCGATTTATGGGCTGGTGCAAGCATCTCGGAGTTGGAACATTCGCTTTGATGAGATGATCAAAGCGTTTGGGTTTATGCAGACTTATGGAGAAGCCTGCGTTTACAAGAAAGTGAGTGGGAGCTCTGTAGCATTTCTCATATTATATGTAGATGACATACTTTTGATGGGAAATGATATAGAACTCTTGGACAGCATTAAGGCCTACTTGAATAAGAGTTTTTCAATGAAGGACCTTGGAGAAACTGCTTATATATTAGGCATCAAGATCTACAGAGATAGATCAAGACGCCTCATAGGTCTTTCACAAAGCACATACCTTGATAAGATATTGAAGAAGTTCAATATGGATCAGTCTAAGAATGGGTTCTTGCCTGTGTTGCAAGGTGTGAAATTGAGCTCAGCCCAATGTCTGACCACGGCAGAAGATATAGAAGAGATGAGTGTCATCCCCTATGCCTCAGCCATAGGGTCTATTATGTATGACATGCTGTGTACCAGACCTGATGTAAACCTTGCCGTAAGTTTGGTAGGAAGGTACCAAAGTAATCCCGGCAAGGAACACTTGACAGCGGTCAAGAATATCCTGAAGTACCTGAAAAGGACTAAGGAAATGTTTCTCGTCTATGGAGGTGACGAAGAGCTCGTCGTAAAGGGTTACGTCGACGCTAGCTTCGACACAGATCTGGATGACTCTAAGTCACAAACCGGATACGTGTATATTTTGAATGGTGGGGCAGTAAGCTGGTGCAGTTGCAAGCAGAGCGTCGTGGCGGGATCTACATGTGAAGCGGAGTACATGGCAGCCTCGGAGGCAGCGCATGAAGCAATTTGGGTGAAGGAGTTCATCACCGACCTAGGAGTCATACCCAATGCGTCGGGGCCGATCAAGCTCTTTTGTGACAACACTGGAGCTATTGCACTTGCCAAGGAGCCCAGGTTTCACAAGAAGACAAGGCACATCAAGCATCGCTTCAACTCCATTCGTGAAAATGTTCAAGATGGAGACATAGATATTTGTAAAGTACATACGGACCCGAATATAGCAGATCTTGACTAAACCTCTCCCTAGGGCAAAACATGATCAACACCAGAATTCCATGGGTGTTCGATTCATCACAATGTAACTAGATTATTGACTCTAGTGCAAGTGGGAGACTGTTGGAAATATGCCCTAGAGGCAATAATAAAAGCATTATTATTATATTTCCTTGTTCATGATAATTGTCTTTATTCATGCTATAATTGTGTTATCCGGAAATCGTAATACATGTGTGAATAATAGACACCAACATGTCCCTAGTAAGCCTCTAGTTGACTAGCTCGTTGATCAACAGATAGTCATGGTTTCCTGACTATGGACATTGGATGTCATTGATAACGAGATCACATCATTAGGAGAATGATGTGATGGACAAGACCCAATCCTAAACATAGCACAAGATCGTATAGTTCGTTTGCTAGAGTTTTCCAATGTCAAGTATCTTTTCCTTAGACCATGAGATCGTGTAACTCCCGGATACCGTAGGAGTGCTTTGGGTTGTACCAAACGTCACAACGTAACTGGGTGACTATAAAGGTATACTACGGGTATCTCCGAAAGTGTCTGTTGGGTTGACACGGATCAAGACTGGGATTTGTCACTCCGTATGACGGAGAGGTATCATGGGCCCACTCGGTAATGCATCATCATAATGAGCTCAAAGTGACCAAGTGTATGGTCACGGGATCATGCATTACGGTACGAGTAAAGTGACTTGCCGGTAACGAGATTGAACGAGGTATTGGGATACCGACGATCGAATCTCGGGCAAGTAACATACCGATTGACAAAGGGAATTGTATACGGGGTTGCTTGAATCCTCGACATCGTGGTTCATCCGATGAGATCATCGTGGAGCATGTGGGAGCCAACATGGGTATCCAGATCCCGCTGTTGGTTATTGACCGAAGAGTCGTCTTGGTCATGTCTGCATGTCTCCCGAACCCGTAGGGTCTACACACTTAAGGTTCGGTGATGCTAGGGTTGTAGGGATATGTATATGCAGTAACCCGAATGTTGTTCGGAGTCCCGGATGAGATCCCGGACGTCACGAGGAGTTCCGGAATGGTCCGGAGGTAAAGAATTATATATAGGAAGTGCTATTTCGGGCATCGGGACAAGTTTCGGGGTCACCGGTATTGTACCGGGACCACCGGAAGGGTCCCGGGGGTCCACCGGGTGGGGCCACCTGTCCTGGGGGGCCACATGGGCTGTAGGGGGTGCGCCTTGGCCTACATGGGCCAAGGGCACCAGCCCCAAGAGGCCCATGCGCCTAGGGTTTCAAAGGGGAAGAGTCCCAAAGGGGGAAGGCACCCCTAGGTGCCTTGGGGAGGAGGGATTCCTCCCCTTGGCCGCACCCCCCTAGGAGATTAGATCTCCTAGGGCCGGCACCCCCCCCCCTTGGCCCTCCTATATATAGTGGGGAGATGGAGGACTTCTTACCTTGATCTTTGGTGCCTCCCTCTCCCTCTCCAACACCTCCTCCTCCTCCATAGTGCTTGGCGAAGCCCTGCCGGAGTACTGCAGCTCCACCATCACCACACCGTCGTGCTGCTGCTGGAGCCATCTTCCTCAACCTCTCCTTCCCCCTTGCTGGATCAAGAAGAAGGAGACGTTGCGCTAACCGTACGTGTGTTGAATGCGGAGGTGCCGTCCGTTCGGTGCTAGGATCTCTGGTGATTTGGATCACGTCGTGTACGACTACCTCATCCCCGTTCCTTGAACGCTTCCGCTCGCGATCTACAAAGGTATGTAGATGCAATCCGATCACTCGTTGCTATATGAACTCCTAGATGGATCTTGGTGAAACCGTAGGAAATTTTTTGTTTTCTGCAACGTTCCCCAACACACTCGGTAATGCATCATCATAATGAGCTCAATGTGACCAAGTGGTTGATCACGGGATCATGCATTATGGTACAAGTAAAGTGACTTGCTGGTAACGAGATTGAACGAGGTATTGGGATATCGACGATCGAATCTCGGGCAAGTAACATACCGATTGACAAAGGGAATTGTATACGGGGTTGCTTGAATCCTCGACATCGTGGTTCATCCGATGAGATCATCGCGGAGCATGTGGGAGCCAACATGGGTATCCAGATCCCGCTGTTGGTTATTGACCGGAGAGTCGTCTCGGTCATGTCTGCGTGTCTCCCGAACCCGTAGGGTCTACACACTTAAGGTTCGGTGATGCTAGGATTGTTGAGATATTAGTATAAGGTAACCCGAAAGTTGTTCAGAGTCCCGGATGAGATCTCGGGCATCACGAGGAGTTCCGGAATGGTCCGGAGGTGAAGATTTATATATAGGAAGTCAAGTTTCGGCCATCGGGAAAGTTTCGGGGGTAATCGGTATTGTACCGGGACCACCGGAAGGGTCCCGGGGGTCCACCGGGTGGGGCCACCTATCCCGGAGGGCCCCATGGGCTGAAGTGGGAGGGAAACCAGCCCCTAGTGGGCTGGTGCGGCCCCCATGGACTCCCCCTGCGCCTAGGGTTGGAAACCTAGGGGTGGGGGCGCCCCACTTGGCTTGGGGGGCACTCCACCCCCCTTGGCCGCCGCCCCCCTTGGAGATTGCATCTCCTAGGGCCGGCGCCCCCCTAGGGGTCCTATATATAGTGGGGGGAGGGAGGGCAGCCGCACCCTAGCCCCTGGCGCCTCCCTCTCCCTCCCGTGACACCTCTCCCTCTCCCTGAGCTTGGCGAAGCCCTGCCGAGATCACCGTTACTTCCACCACCACGCCGTCGTGCTGCTGGATCTCCATCAATCTCTCCTTCCCCCTTGCTGGATCAAGTTGGAGGAGACGTCTTCCCAACCGTAAGTGTGTTTAACGCGGAGGTGCCGTCCGTTCGGCGCTAGGTCATCGGTGATTTGGATCACGACGAGTACAACTCCATCAACCCCGTTCTCTTGAACACTTCCGCTCGCGATCTACAAGGGTATGTAGATGCACTCCCTTCTCCCTCGTTACTAGATGACTCCATAGATTGATCTTGGTGATGCGTAGAAAATTTTAAAATTCTGCTATGTTCCCCTATAGGATAAATCTTAGTTCTTGGATCTTTCAAGTTCTTCATAATGATAAGCAGATATAAATCCCAAGTGACTCAAAGAATAGAGCTATGCTCCCCGGCAACGGCGCCAGAAAATAGTCTTGATAGCCCACAAGTATAGGGGATCGCAATAGTTTTCGAGGGTAGAGTATTCGACCCAAATTTATTGATTCGACACAAGGGGAGCCAAAGAATATTCTCAAGTATTAGCAGCTGAGTTGTCAATTCAACCACACCTGGATAACTTAATATCTGCAGCAAAATATTTAGTAGAAAAGTAATATGATAGTAGTGGTAACGGTGGCAAAAGGTAACGGTAGCAAAAGTAATATTTTTGGTGTTTTATAGTGATGGTAATAATAGCAACGAAAAAGTAAATAAGCGAAGAACAATATATGGAAAGCTCGTAGGCAATGGATCGGTGATAGAGAATTATGCCGAATATGGTTCATCATGTAACAATCATAACATAGGGTGACACAGAACTAGCTCTAATTCATCAATGTAATGTAGGCATGTATTCCGAATATAGTCATACGTGCTTATGGAAAAGAACTTGCATGACATCTTTTGTCCTACCCTCCCGTGGCAGCGGGGTCCTAGCGGAAACTAAGGGATATTAAGGCCTCCTTTTAATAGAGTATCGGACCAAAGCATTAACACATAGTGAATACATGAACTCCTCAAACTACGGTCATCACCGAGAGTGGTCCCGATTATTATCACTTCGGGGTTGCCGGATCATAACACATAGTAGGTGACTATAGACTTGCAAGATAGGATCAAGAACTCACATATATTCATGAAAACATAATAGGTTCAGATCTGAAATCATGGCACTCCGGCCCTAGTGACAAGCATTAAGCATAGCAAAGTCATAGCAACATCAATCTCAGAACATGGTAAATGGTGATGGATACTAGGGATCAAACCCTAACAAAACTAACTCGATTACATGATAAATCTCATCCAACCCATCACCGTCCAGCAAGCCTACGATGGAATTACTCACACACGGCGGTGAGCATCATGAAAATGGTGATGGAGGATGGTTGATGATGACGACGGCGACGGATTCCCCTCTCTAGAGCCCCGAATGGACTCCAGATCAGCCCTCCCGAGAGAGTTTAGGGCTTGGCGGCGGCTCTGTATCGTAAAACGCGATGAATCCTTCTTCTTTATTTTTTTCTCCCCGAACACGAATATATGGAGTTGGAGTTGAGGTCGGTGGAGCTCCAGGGGGCCCACGAGGCAGGGGGGCGCGCCCGGGGGGCAGGCGCGCCACCCACCCGCGTGGCTAGGGTGTGGGCCCCCTGGCCTTGATTCTTTGCCAGTATTTTTTATTATTTCCAAAAATAATCTCCATGGAGTTTCAGGTCATTCCGGGAACTTTTGTTTCTGCACATAAATAACACCATGGCAATTTTCCTGAAAACAGCGTCAGTCCGGGTTAGTTACATTCAAATCATGCAAGTTAGAGTCCAAAACAAGGGCAAAAGTGTTTGGAAAAGTAGATACGACGGAGACGTATCAGGGGGATGGCGCCCACCCTACTTAGGGGCTGGTTCCCTTCCACATACAGCCCATAGGGCCCTCCGGGGCAGGTGGACCCTCCTGGTGGACCCCCGGAACCCCTTCGGTTGTCCCGGTACAATACCAGCAAACCCCCGAACACTTCCGGTGACCGCATGATGACTTCCCATATATAAATCTTCACCTCCGGACCATTCCGGAACTCCTCGTGACGTCCAGGATCTCATCCGGGACTCCTAACAACATTCGGTAACTTCATACTAATTCCATATTAACTTTAGCATCACCAAACCTTAAGTGTGTAGACCCTACGGGTTCGAGAACCATGTAGACATGACCGAGACATCTCTCTGGCCAATAACCAACAACGGCATCTGGATACCCATGTTGGCTCCCACATGTTCCACGATGATTTCATCGGATGAACCACGATGTCGAGGATTCAATCAATCCCGTATACAATTCCCTTTGTCAATCGGTACGTTACTTGCCCGAGATTCGATCGTCGGTATCCCAATACCTCGTTCAATCTCGTTACCGGCAAGTCACTTTACTTGTTTCGTAATGCATGATCCCGTGACTAACTGCTTAGACACATTGAGCTCATTATGATGATGCATTACCAAGTGGGCCCAGAGATACCTCTCCATCATACGGAGTTACAAATCTCAGTCTCGATTCGCGCCAACCCAACAGACACTTTCGGATATACCCGTAGTGCACCTTTATAGCCACCCAGTTACGTTGTGACGTTTGGCACACCCAAAGCATTCCTATAGTATCCGGGAGTTGCACAATCTCATGGTCTAAAGAAAAGATACTTGACATTAGAAAAGCTTTAGCAGACGAACTACACGATCTTGTGCTATTCTTAGGATTGGGTCTTGTCCATCACATCATTCTCCTAATGATGTGATCCCTTTATCAACGACATCCAATGTCAATGATCAGGAAACTGTAACCATCCATTGATCAACGAGCTAGTCAACTAGAGGCTCACTAGGGACATGTTGTGGTCTATGTATTCACACATGTATTACGATTTCCGGATAACACAATTATAGCATGAACAATAGACAATTATCATGAACAAGGAAATATAATAATAACCATTTTATTATTGCCTCTAGGGCATATTTTCAACAGATCGCCCATAGGCCCAAATCGCTTCACTGCAGCCTATCTTCACTGAACCATTCTAATGCTTTAACAAGCTTATCTAAGGAAAGTTCCATTAGGTTGAAATAAAGGGTATGAAAGGTGACCCCAATATTTTTCATGAAGACAAGTGATGGCCAAGCCAAGGACTTTAGCTTTTTATATTTCAGTGATCTAAGATCACACTGAATCCATAGGTATGATGATATTTTTGAAACAAGAATGAGGTTGCTAAGTTGAGTTTGTTTGTCCATGTGCTTAAAGATCAAACACCAAAGCCCTAAAAAAGTTTCATTTCTCCACTATATGTGCCTATGTTTCATTCTTTTGAAGCCTTCGAGTACTTACAAACTCTCTGAGCGATAATATAGATGTAGTTGTTAACAAAACCCTAGTTGTTTGTAGGTACTAGACATTCCACTCGAAACCATCGAGCAAAGTTGGAAAACCCTATATATCCTGTTCGGAACCTTCGAAGGCCCCCGCTCAAAATTTTCAAAGGCACTCCAAAGAGTGTGCCACCTGCGGGGTAATCCACATCGAGCCTCCCAACACTTCTAGGTTGGATCATTTGAGCGATTCTAAAGTTGCCAGCTTTAGCACTATTTGGAACTTCCAAGCTAACCATTCCAGAGTTTTCGAACTATGTTAAGAAGTGTGTAATGGTCAGATTTATGGTCCAGCCTATTTATACCCTCACCTATACAACAGTTCACTCGAAGCAAACTTCATGCCCATCATAGTTTCCAAGAGAGAACACCACATCCTTGTGCTAATTTCAA
The DNA here is from genome assembly GCF_003073215.2 of Triticum urartu. NCBI lineage: Eukaryota > Viridiplantae > Streptophyta > Magnoliopsida > Poales > Poaceae > Triticum > Triticum urartu. The sequence goes on along the minus strand of NC_053023.1, from coordinate 641,075,032 downwards.
AGAGCTTTCTACTCCAACGATTGAGCCAAGTCTTTGAGACCTAGTCCCCTCATTGCTTTCCCCTCCTACCTCTCCAATCCAAAAGCCAAATCTTGAGAGAGTTTAACTACGAAGGACATTATCTATTAAAGCACAAGCAACCTCAATCTTGTTACTTTTGGAGGGTTTGCGCCTCCTTGATCGGCTATGTTCTCGGGAGTCATCAAGTTGTAAAGATACTAAGAGGTTTGTATTGGCTTGTGTTCATGAGCGTACACCATGATCGCATAGGTTTGTTAGTACTTCTTGGATCCTTAATTCCTTAGTGGGTGGTAGTCCTTCGTGGGCTTGTTCCTTCATGGAACTCACAGCCGGGATGTTTGGACTGCTAGAATCCTAGTGGTTCAAAGCCTCCATCAACATGGAGTAAGATAACGTCAACTAAAATATTCATCAGCCAATACAAACCTCTTGCAAATGAGCTGAGTTTCTTTTTTGTGTGTGTGTGTGTGGGGGGGGGGGTGCCGGACAGCCGGGACGCTCGTGCTGTATATAGGGGATTCAGTTGGGTGGTAATTCATGACCGGGTAGTCTATCAATGTGGTTGCAGATGCTCTTGGGTTGCCTTAATGAATCCTCTGGAAATAGTAAAACCAGGGAAACATCATTTTGATGAGCGGTTAAATATGAGAGCTACTAAACAATGTTTTTTTTAGAGTATGCCAAGTACCATATACTTTATAGAACGCGGAGAATAATGTACAAGAGGTACTAAACAATGTAATCCCAACTAATCCAGGATAACACCCTGAATATCCATAACTTAAAAGAAGCTAAAAAAACTTTAAAAGAAGCTCAAAAATAGTGTATCCATGATCCGTTCCATTTATATATAAACATACAGCACAACTCAGCGAGAAGCCAGTCAGCCAGCCAGCCAGCCAGCCAGGCTTAGCAGGCATCATCAGCACAAAGCATGTCATTAGCAAGCAGCTAGCTAGCGTAGGCACGTGGGGCTACATCGTAGGCCTATGATGCGCTTACAGGCCAATCAAGAGCCGGCATGAGCGTGCCACGGATAAGCTAAACAAATGCATACTCCTGCTAGAATTAGTACTACCGCATTACTAGCATCTTATGCTAAGCTGAGCAGAGGCCAGAAGAGCTCGCTCTATTCTATCCTGCCTCTCCTCTGCATGATCTCAACCCCCCCCACCCCCCCCCCCCCCCCCCCCCCCCCCCCCCCCCCCCCCCCCGCGTCAGCTTACTACAGTAGTATACTACTCCTGTTCCTGTACCACAGCTCGTGAGCCGTGACAGCAAAGGAACGCCCCGCTTTTCCGTACTTTACTTACCACGGCACCCGGCAGATGATTAGATTAGATTAGATTAGAGCGCCTTTGCGTCAAACCTATCCTATCCTAGTACTCCCTCCATTTGAAAATATAGTGCGCCCGCACTTCCCGAGGTCTAACTTTAACCATAAATTTAACTAACGAGACCAACTGCGGCGAGAGAAAAAATTATATAATTGAAAACTTTTTTCGAATATGAATTCACTGATATAATTTTGCTCCCGCCGCAATCGGTCTTGTTAGTTAAATTTACGGTCAAAGTTGAAACACGGGAATAGATGAAGCACTACGCTGTGGAATGGAGGGAGTACGTACTAGTAGTAGTTGCAAAGGCTAACGAACGGAGGGTGCGTGCGTGCAGGGGACGAGGAGAGAAAAGCGACTGTTTCCTTCCATGGAGAGCGAGGGCGCAAGGTAAAATAATGGCGGCTTTGCGCGGAGGGGGAGAGGGAGGGGGAATACGATCGGGCACTATGCTCCGCTCCTCGGGGCGCGCGGCTGCCGGGTCATGATCGGAAAGGCCGCAGCGGCGAGGACGGTTCCCTTTCCTTTTTTCTTCTACCTTTGGCCGTCCGTAATGTCGCCATTATTGCTCCGGCGGGGGTGGCCGGCATGCCCGCGGCTTTTGTGTCAGGTAAAGCCCACGGCGACGCGACCTCCGCGCCGGCCACGCGGCCGCTAATGAGGTGCCGCTGCGGTGTTTAGGGGGGACAGACCATGATGGTTGATTGGCCGTTAGTGTGTTAAGCAAGTTGTGGGGCGGGCACGTGATCATATGCCCGTGGCAGAGCGCCAGAGCGCTGCCTGCCGCTGCGTGCCAGGCGCACAGTGATACTCCTAGTTGGATTACTGCGGTGGCAGTAAGTTGTTGCACATTTCAAAGAAAATTTCCCGCGGCAGGCAGGCAGGAGGCATCGCCGTCGGCAGTGAGGGAAGGGAATCGCACGCCCGTTTACCTCATGGCCACCGGGCGGGCGGGGCGGGCGTCATCGTGGGGCCTCATGATGGCGACGCCACCTATTTCTGCTCGTCCCTTGTCCCCGCTGCCACTCCCCCCGCATGTTCCGACTCCTACACCGCCCGCCTTGTCCTCCACTGCGCCACCACCATCGCTATCCCGTTCCCGTTCCTGCCTGCCCGGCTTCGATCGATCACTCGGCGCGCACCATCACGACGCACGCCGCACGCGCCGCCCAGAGCTGTGCCTGCGCGTGAACTAAGCGGCCGTCGGTGCATGCGCGGGGATAGACATGGACACGCCGACGTCGTGGACGTGGGAGGAGGGCTCGCAGTCCGACTACGCCGACCTCGACGACGATGACATGCCCCTCGACCATCAGCCCGGCGGCGTGCTGCGGGCGCTGAACCTCCGCCGCGACGACGAGCACGACGACGACGCCGCCTCCGACGTGTCGTCCGAGTGCAGCGGGGAGCCCGGGAGCCCGTACGGGTCGCCGTACCCGCGCTGGCCGGTCTGCAAGCTGGCGGCGCGGATGCCGCCGCCGGCGCCGCTGCTGCAGAGGCTCGGCACGGAGGCGCGCCGCGGCGGCGCGCGTGACCGCAAGGCCGGTTGCACCGGTACGCACTTCTCTGCTGCTCTCTGTTCTTGGCTCCTGTCCATTGTAGGTATGCTAATGCGCTAATGTACTCGTGGGTGTGGGCTGGCAGAGTTGCAGCTGATGAAGGAGAGGTTCTCGAAGCTCCTGCTCGGGGAGGACATGTCCGGCGGCGGCAAGGGTGTCTCCACCGCCGCCGCCATCTCCAACGCCATCACCAACCTCTACGGTAAGCAATCAAGCACGCCCGTCCACGTTTGTTTGGAGGAGGTTAATTACCAAGAGAACAGAGGACGTCCCCTGATACTCTGATAGCATCCGCTGCTTCCTCTGCTCGCAGCGACCGTTTTCGGGAGCTGCCACAGGCTGGAGCCGCTGCCGGTGGAGAAGAAGTCGATGTGGCGGCGGGAGATGGACTGCCTGCTCTCCGTCTGCGACTACATCGTCGAGTTCTTCCCGTCCAAGGACATCCTGCCCGACGGCACGACCCGAGAGGTGAAGAATCGAAACATCACCACCATGGCTTCGAAACATACAACTTCCATGTCACTGATGACAAAGCATTCTGGTTCTGTCAGGTGATGGCGACCAGGCCGAGATCCGACATCTACGTCAACCTCCCGGCGCTCGAGAAGCTCGACGACATGCTGCTCGTAAGATCCGAGCCCATTTCCTCCTTCGCGCCTTCCAAGAATTTGCTGCTCACGTGGGCTTAATTTGATTTGATTGATGATGCGCGCGCAGGAGATCCTGGACGGCTTCCAGAAGACGGAATTCTGGTACCTCAACGACAAGGCGCACAAGGACAGCTGCGACGACTCGGCGCCCTGCCGTCCGGCGAGCCACCGCGGCGAGGAGCGGTGGTGGCTGCCGGTGCCGTGCGTCACCAAGTCCGGGCTCACGGAGCCGGCCCGGCGGGACCTGCGGCAGAAGCACGACTGCGCGAGCCAGATCCACAAGGCGGCCATGGCCATCAACAACGGCATCCTCGCCGAGATCAAGATCCCAGAATCGTACACGCAGACGCTTCCCAAGGTGGGTCAGGGTGGCAGCCTCAAACCTCCCGCCATGAAACTGAAACTTTTCTTTTAGTTTCCCGATCGCGATTCCTCTGACAAAGGTTGCTGGTACCCAAATGTGCAGTGCGGGCGGGCGAGCGTGGGCGACGCCATCTACCGGGGCATGTCGTTCCCGGGCAAGTTCTCGCCGGAGTACCTGCTGGACTGCCTGGAGCTGTCGTCGGAGCACGAGGCCCTGGAGGCGGCGGACCGCGTGGAGGCGGCGATGCACGTGTGGCGGCGCAAGGCGGGGCACGGCCACGCTCGGTCGCCGTGGGGCGCCGTCAAGGACCTCATGGAGTCGGACAAGAACGTGATGCTGGCGAGCCGGGCCGAGGACGCCCTGCTCTGCCTCAAGCACCGCTTCCCCGGCCTCTCCCAGACCACGCTCGACGCCAGCAAGATACAGCACAACAAGGTCGGCAACCATGATCACCACACCAAAGCTTTTCGATCTGATTACAGGCTTGAATTGTGAAAATTTGTGATGTGATGAATCTGTTCTTGTGGCGCAGGACGTCGGGCAGGCCGTGCTGGAGAGCTACTCCAGGGTGCTGGAGAGCCTGGCGTACACCATAGTGACATGTATAGACGACGTTCTTTTCGCCGACGAGTCGGCGAGGAAGATCGGATGATGATCATTCGTTCATCCTGCCCGAACCTGGACCTGGACCAGAAAACCAAAATGCTGGTCCATACACCCGTCCAACAATATGTACATTATGCCATAACATGTAGTGCTAGTACACTAATGGAAGATAGCAGCATGAGCACAGTAGGCTACTCCCCTAGCATAGCCATGCTTGGGGCTACATTCATTCCAATCCCATGGCCCTTCAGTTGCATTGCATTCTGTATCATGACAATGGATGCCAAAGAGTACAGTATCACTTGTCACTTGTGAATGTTCCTCTAGTATATGGATGGGCATGGGCCTCTCAAGTTGGCAGCTGACATGATTCACCAGAGTATGAACATATCATAAACAGGGAGAATTATATATCCTGCCCTTGAGGGAAATTATTCTTCAGACAGTTAAGGGAACAATCTATACACACCCAAACTCAATCTCCTATTCTCACACCTTTACAGCCAACAACATCAAGTGAGACGAAAAGCATAACCAAACAATTCCTAGTGTCTGGAACCACATTTATTCAAGATTATACAACTAACAGCACCGGGCTGTGAAAAAAAAACTGTTATTCGCTCCATCAAAAGGGGATTCAACCCTATCATGATGAACTGCCTAACTCTATAATCTTTTTGAGATCTCATCTATCATACTCACTTCACTTCTCCTTACCTCCTTATAACAGATCATTGCTGCATCCTCACCTTCTCTATAAAAGAAAACACTGCTGAATCTATAAAATCCTTTTCAGTTTTTTCCGATGTAACCTTTTTTCCCCCATACTACCAAAAGGCCGGGTTTGATCAGGTGTAACTTCATGGATGACTACAAAGATCTACAGTCTTAAAACCACAGGTCAAATACCATCTCCTCCAGTAAGTCGTCAAGCATACCATCCCACACATCAATAACAGCGTCTTCGGCATCGCACCGAAGGTCCATCCACGGTCCACTTTCCAAGTCTTTCAGCACCACCTCATCTAACGTTTTTGGAGTTTCAGTATCATCGACAAGGCAATCGATGCACTTAGCCACCTCTCTAACGAGTTCCATCCCCAGAGGTGCTGGCCTCACGTTTTTCTTCAGAAAAGCTACCCATGGGTCAGCGCCGAAGAAATCATCGCTTATCTTGAGAAGGACTTCCTCAACACAATCAAAAAGAAGAACCACATCGTCTGTCAGGCAGTATGACATTCCTATTTCAGCCAATACAGATGTCTCAAGCACTGACACATCCGTATACCACCTCTCCGAACAGCCCCCGGCCAGCGATTCTGACGCTTCTAGCACAGACTTAATGAAGGAAACCCTTTCATTTTTATCATAAAGAACAGGAGTCTGCAACGTCTCAGATGGAGTGTCAAGTTCTTCGAAAAGAACTCTTGAGCTAGGCATGGACAACTCATCTGCAAGCACACACAATTTTTTCTGTCATCAATCGATTGCAAAAGCAAAAAAAAAGGTGGAATTTCTTATTTTCACTCAAGTACCTTGCTTTCGAGTTTTATGGCTGGGACTGGTACTATTTGCCAAGGAAGGGTCCAGAACCGAGTGTGGACTCAGTTTCTCCTCTTTTTCATCAGCATTCTCGGGCAGGCAAGCAAATGTCAACATGGATGGCTTGGCTAATCGAACGACTGCTGATGGACTGCAATCGTCTTGTTCCTCAACGGGGTCCTCAGGAGAATGCACAGTAACTTCTGGTAACACATTCACAGGATGTGGTTCTTCGGAAGATAACTTCAGTAGAGGGGGAAAGTTTATTCATCAACTTTCTGTAGAAAAACAGCTCAACTTTGTATCCAAATTTCTAAGAGGTATGACTTACCTTTTCTGAATTTATTAGTTCAAATCTTTCACTTGAAGTTTCGGTCTCGGTAGAGAGTTGTAGGTTTTCCACTGTATCCTGCATGTTCTTAACATCTGCAAACAAATGGATGTGTATATTACATTACAACAACAAAAAACTAAAGCTGAAGAGAAGGGATCTTACACTTTATAATACATGAGCAACGTACCTTCATCAATTAGCTCCTGAGAAATAGTGTGCTCCTCCAATACATGGTTGCCATGATCTGTCCTGAGTTCATTCAACTCTTTACTAGCTGATGAAGAGCTTGCATTGGTCGATTCTGTCTCCTGGTCTTCGTTTGGTGGGCTAAATTTTGCTGAACTATCATCTTGCTCAATTATTTGTGAACTTGAGTCTGTAGCTTCCTGAGATATACTAATGCCCTCCTCTGGAGGGGAATGACTGGGAGAAAATGCCTCATCCTCCGGATGTGAAATTAATCTCCTAATGGATTCTGATTTATGTAGAGTCTGAGAAATGTCTTCATCTTGATTGTCTAGCTTCTCAATGAGATGCTTCCTAGCCTTTTCATAGGAAAAAGAGCCGACACCATGAGTGGCATCATTCCCCATGCCAATTCCACTATCTCTAAAGTTTGTTTTCTTGTCAACAACAATGGATGGTTCCTTAGCTATCTCACAGTCAGAAGAATCTGTACTTTCTGAACTTATCGACATACTTTCGACAGCAAACTGCTTGGGTGGATCAGCATTGTGGAAAGTACTACTACTCATGGTGGCAAGCTTTAGCCTCCTTCTAAGCTCTCTAAGAGAGAAATGGTGAGGAGCTTTGCCACTTTCAACCTGACCTGGCATATTATTATGATTTGATAGTGGTGAAGAAGTTACACTACTTGAGATAAGGCTACCCTGACTTCTTGCAGGACTTGGCTTCAAGATTACTATTGTGCTAAGGCCACGGGAAGTGTCATTTAGCTGTGATGGTTTCCTCATGACTAACTTATCCTCTTGCAAGAAAGAATTATACTTTCTTTGCACTTTACTTGGTGAAACCTCCGACTGCTCTATGCCGTTAGTCGCAACTTGCAACTTATTTACTTCATCAGATTCCGTGGGTTCTAACTTGGGACCTCCTAGGGATGTATAGAGGTTTTGGAGGCACTGTAACAATCTAGAGCTCGGGTCTCGCAGAAGCATCAGAAACAACTCTTTGTTTGAGCTCAGCAGCTGCAGTGCATCAACCAATTCTTTGGACCTAGCTTCGCCGCTGCTGGTTCTGTAGTCTGCATTCGCTGATTGATGGCTTATTACCGCTTCGGCCACATCTTCTAGTGCTTTCTGAATAACACAGGGTATCCGACTGGTATGTGCACCAGCATCAGCATTGTTCTCTTGGTCAACTGAATAAGAAATGTTACCAGATTTAACAGAATCGCTACTGTCTTGACTTCCATTGTGACTTCTGTAAATTTCCATGAGACTCGCAGCCAAGTTTAGGTCAATCTCAGATCCTTCAGGCAGATTCACAGACTTAACATCACTAGAGAATATCCCCAGCGTATTTCTTTCTGTTTGCTTCAAGGGCTGTGTGCCACTGGCCATCTCTTCTTCCATCAGTGCTCTAATACTTGGCCTGCCGGCATAAATTGTTTCAGCCCCATGGTCTCTGTCATTCTGAGAAAAGGCAATTGATTGTATTCGCAGTTATTTTCAAAATGTTATAAATACTTCTGACCATGTTAAACTCCAACATACCGCATATAACTAAAAATGATTGCATCTATTTTGTGCGCTAATAAATTTGATATCACATAGTACTCTGCCATACCTAAAATATTCATACATAAGTGTCTTCAAAAGCTTAAAGAAGTTCCAAAATTACCACATTTTGAGGTTTATAGCGCTATTTTGTGCTCCCTCCGTCCCAAAATGAGTGTAATCAAGAACTAAAGCCACGACACTTATTTTGGGACAGAGAGAGTACTTCCTATGTGAAAAACTGGAAAATAATACGTAGTTTTCAGTTGATTCAAAACTTACATCTGCAGCCGTGATTCTATTGTAATCTTCAGAACCTTTTAGACCCCTTTTAACTGCACAAAGCACACAGTTTATTTTTAGCAAATTCATGGACCAGATAATACATCAACTCATACTAGTATAGTGCAGATAAGGAATGTCACTGAGTTCCTCACCTGAATATGTGTTGATCCTCCGGCTCCCATCTGAAAGATATTTTTGACCGCGGCGGAAGTCGAACATGCGGATCAGCCCCGACATACAACCTACCTGAACCTTCTCGTTCCGCTGCTTGTAACTTTTGTTTGCCATGTTGGGGGACAACATGGCCAAACGGTGTTATCTTGTAAGCACCCTCTTCAGGGGAGTTAACCTGAATGCATAAAGCACACGCGTAAACCGAAAGTTGTGTGAACACTGAACAGCACAAAATTAGGAATATATAATGGCAACCAAAGCTTCCCTTTTTCCACTCTCCCAATTCCCAACAACTCACTCTCTCAAAAAGAAAAAAAGTCCCAACAGCTCAGATTTTCAAAGTATGTTCCAATTAGTGAATGGTGGCATAACTAACTACATAAACAAATACAGCGCACCAAATAAATGAATGAGAAATGGTACAAAGACCCAAAAGACAAAGACCATATCAAAAAGAGGCAAGGATCACATTGCACCTACCGGATGCAAATGTCGGCTTCAACGTGGTTAGAGTTACAGGTTTCCGTGTTTAGTATTGTTTTCTTCAGTGAGCTTAACCGTGTCACAAGAACTTGAAAGAACCAAAGGAGCAAAATTTGACACGCGAAGCTCTTCGGAGTATTGAAAAGGCAAACATGCCACATATTTGGTAAAAAAAAGTAGAGAGAGAAGTTTTCCGGGGTATCCGAAAGGTAAATAAGAAGAACAGATTAACTGAAACTGGAGAGGCAGAAGTATTTTGGGGTATCGAAAAGGCAAACTGGTGAACTCTGAAGATTTCAACTCAGTCCCCCCTCATTCAGTGATAACGAAAGGAAGGGTTGTCATGTTGGACTAATTATCTCCCAAAGCATACGAAGAACCGCTGCTAGCTGGCCGAAATGCCCGTTCTATAAAAACAATATAGTACCACCAAAATGGACTTTGCCTTTGCGTCATTGATTAAAAAACAGAGCACCGACGGAGCACTACAACAAGCTGAAAGTTGTGTTTGTATTGGGCCAAGTTAATCAGACTGTCTAGCCAGATGTTGAAAAATCAAGATCAAGATTGGTTAATTTACCTGTTTACCGGCGAGTATTGATCACAGAACCCACCAGGTGACGACCCGGTTGTCGCCCTGACCACTGTTCTTGGAGAACGGCCTGCTGAATCGTCTGAATCGCCTTGTGTTCCGCCTCTGTAAACTCGGCACCAATATTTAGAGATTAACTCAGAATCCGACCTCTGGGCTTTCAACGATGAAGAAACCAACTGAAGATGGGCGGAGACAGATTGGAATGATCTTCTGACGGAGCAGGAAACCCTCCTTGTTATTGCCGTGCCTCCTCGAGAAACTTGGCACGCCGGAGAGGAATACCTCGGAAGGATGGCCCCCGCCCCAGGCTTGGAATCCACGTCCAGAATCGAGAAACTTGGCACGCCGGAGAGGAATACCTCGGAAGGATCTACACACGCCGAAGGAAGGAGGAGGGCGAGGCAAACATGCAGGCCACGCCTCCGGCGGAGTCTCAGTCCTTCTCCTTCGGCCTCCGGCGATTCAGAATCTCACAGGCAGGAAAGACCCGAGCGCCCGAACAATATCTGATTGATCCTCCGTTTCTTGGCAGCGGGCCGGCGAAACACGCCGACGGCGGCGCCGGGATCGAATTAATTCCCCGGGCCTTCAGAGATGGAAGGAAACAACCCGAATGCGGATGGACAGATACTCACAGCCCCTTCCTTTTTCTTCACAGGACCGTGTGGGAAATTAGTTGCCTTTTTCTGATGATGGTGATCCTTCTTTCCCCCTCTGTGCCCCTCAGCAAACAGAGCCGTCCGTGGCCATGGGGGCGCATGCACGGCTCCTCCTTAGCAATCGGCAGGCTTCTTGGGACGTGGAACCCCTTGCCCTCACTGCCTACTCTGCTCTCCTACCACCATCGCTCTCTCTTCTCTCTCTCTCTGTCTCTCTGATGACGACGGAGGGGCAGCGGATTAAAAGAGGGGGGTTTGGATTTGATATATGCCTCAGTTTTGGTATGTCCCTCGTGTCCCTCTTTTTGTACTACTCCCTCCGTCACGGTTTAGTAGGCACGCTTGCAAATTTTTTGGGACCTAGATGGTTATCTATTGATTGTGAGATGGGCTAAGAAATAGTATTCACACTACGCATGCATATAGAAATAGTATATCGGAGTACTAATTAGCTACTAGAAATAAATGCAATGCGCCCTAAACCTTGTCTATTATGGAAACGCACGCAAATTTAACTGTGCCTTCTAAACTATGATGGAGGGAGTACGTCAATAGCTGCTCCATCAAGCTCAACACGTACACCCCTGAACATGACACTATATACTACTTCCTCCGTTCTGATTTACTCGTCATGGGTTTAGTTCAAAATCGGAACGAAGGGAGTACTAGATTGGACAATAGACATGAAGTGGTAAAACATCATCATCATCATCATTATAATACATATTATTATAATTTATGATTGTTAAGTCCATTTGTGTTTCTATATAAGAATAGCTACCGTGCAAAACATATTCATAATGTCACATCTAAACAAGCATGACCAAAGTTTCCCCGAATGAGAAGTGGGGGAATTAAAAGGTTTTGAGAGGCTAGCAGGACAAGTTGATAGCTAACCAATTGGTAGATAATTATTATTTTTTGGCTTGCCTGCATACTGGCATAAATCTTGACACATACACCCCTGAACATGACACTATATACTACTTCCTCCGTTCTGATTTACTCGTCATGGGTTTAGTTCAAAATCGGAACGAAGGGAGTACTAGATTGGACAATAGACATGAAGTGGTAAAACATCATCATCATCATCATTATAATACATATTATTATAATTTATGATTGTTAAGTCCATTTGTGTTTCTATATAAGAATAGCTACCGTGCAAAACATATTCATAATGTCACATCTAAACAAGCATGACCAAAGTTTCCCCGAATGAGAAGTGGGGGAATTAAAAGGTTTTGAGAGGCTAGCAGGACAAGTTGATAGCTAACCAATTGGTAGATAATTATTATTTTTTGGCTTGCCTGCATACTGGCCGATAATCTTTGGCACCAAACCATCAGTTTCTAAAAGCGCAATGCATTAAAACACTTTCTAAACATGAAGCCCGGATGGCTCGACGTCCTAATAAATAACGCGCTACCGATAAGTGGGGTGCTTTACAGCTGAATGACACTGTGGTTGTCGACAGGTGATGCCTTGTCATTTTTTTCATTGTCGCCTTGCAAGCATATGGGGTTACTTCACTAGAAGCCAAGCGATGAGGATGTCGGGGCGATGAGGGGAGGGAAACCTCGTATGCTCCTTGTAGATGATGGGTTTTATTCACCATTACTTGTCACTTCCAATTGCTGTTAGAGCTTTTCTCAATCTTCGTACACAATCTTTTAGTACTTTGCATGAAGTTTACATAAAACGTAGAAAGGAACATGGAGTAAGCAGGGCGAATTACTTGTGCAAAGTATTGAGTTTTATATATGCGCTCACTGTTTGTGGTCATGTTTTCCTTTTGGGTGTGTCGAGTATGCTTGTGCACATTTCCAAACAACCCCTCTCCTTGGAGCACCGAGCATTCAACATGAACCACGGGAGGGAGCCTGACTGTGCAACCTTTGTGACAAGAGATGGTTTTTTTTTTGCCGTGACAAGTTGAATTCAAATGTCAAATTTCATCTTCTAATTCAGACTAACTGCAGCTTTCACTAGCTCATTTGAGTGAAAAATGATTACTAGAGTGCACAATGATTGGAATATACAACTATTCTACCTTAATTAACCGGAGTTACATTCAAAGAAAAGTCTTAATTACGATGAATTATTTAGGACAAAAAAATTAAATTTATCACTAATCTATCTGGTTTTTTCTTGCAAGTAGTATCTCTCTGACTTCCTGGTTAATTAACCAATCCATGTTGGTTTTGTCTGTCCAGAAAAGGGATTATTTAGCACAATAAATAAGTTTCAGAAACGATTACGATACAACCATTATGTTTCAATTAATTAGAATTCTCTCCAGTTTAAGAAGAAAAAGCCTTACGCTGAATTATTCATGATAATGTATAAATTTACCCTCAATCTCTCCAGCCTTTTCATGCAAAGCAATATCTCTCTCATTGAATATATACTTTTTGGTTGGTTTCCTCAATAGCTCTGACCAATATTTTCAGGCGAATGGGAACAACCTGAAGGTTGCATTCATAATTTCCTCTGTGAGCGCCACAGCGGCAGCAGGTGTCATCATCCGATTCTTAATTCCGAGGATGTGACAAACCAACTAGAATAAGATTCGCCGGAAACCAGTTGGATTAGCATGGGATATAAGAAGAAGCGTCTAACTAAAGCATCCCGGCATCACCCGTTTCTTTTCCTTGATTCTTTTTCCATGTCAAAAAACATGTCTTAGTATCAGAGTAGTATGTCATTTCGTACACCTCGTATTGTACACAGTTTCTTTACTTTCGCCTGTGTACACGCGGCCGGAAACAGTGGGCCTCCTCGTATACATACTGTATAGTACGGTACAGAGAGGCGTACGTACGTGGCTGGTCTGGATGGCTCTACACGACCGTAACAAACATGCGTGTGTACTTCTGCCGGCAGTCGTACGTCGGGTTAGCGCGATGGAAGGAAGGTCGGGGCGTACGTGGACCGCGACCCGGTCCGACGGCGGTGGATGCATGCAGTGCAGCATGGAGGCGTTGGCGGAGGGGTCGCTGTCGCGCGTGTCGGCCGGTGGGCTTTGCAAGCGACCGTGCATCATGTATGCGTACGCCGCGCTGGGCGACCGGCCGGTATTTTATTCCGGCGACATCTCAACCTTCCCCTCCTTCCTCGAGCCCTCCCTCAGAGCTGCCCCGAGTTGCTTTTCCGCTTTACAAACGTACGTCATCGACCGCCGGGACGACGGCGAGGTTCGTCGGCCGTTCTTCAGCGGATGCATCAGGCGCAGGCAGCACCGTGCACCGGTGCAAGTACGCGAGCCGTCGACAGGAGGCTCCGCTTTCTCCGCGCGCGCGCACGCTCGGCCGGCACGCGTCTGCGACAGTGCGCGTGGCATCCGCACGGCGACGCCGACCGCTGTCCGCCGCTAGGTGGGCGATCGATTCCATTTCCATCACGTACGCGTCGACCCTGGGCTGGCTAATCAGTCGGCCTCGTCGCGAAGAAAAAGGGTGGCGATTTGGATATATCATTCCTGTTCCATCGGTCAGTCGCCTAACAGCCCGGGGTTTTGTTGCCAAGCGTACTTATGTTCGACGCCAACGCCTCACCCGCCGTTCATCTTTTGTCCCCGTTCAGCTGTCCGCGCGTCAGACCAAGAACTAAAACTGGTCGTTACGGCGTCCTAGTCCAAACCCAACCCCATGCAAGATGCAACTGCCCATCGATCTCGATCTCTTCTCCACAGCTCTAAAGTACAAAGGAACACAAGCATCTCTGTCTTGCGTGCTCTGATGCAACCCCCCTCTGTCCCTTTTTTGTTTGTTTTCTTTCAGGGATGGTCTGATGTATCCTTCACTCCTTCCTTGCCACCAGTTTTGACAGAGAATGGTCAGTTTGGTAGAGTACAAGTATTTATTGATCCAGTTCTATTATCAAAGTTCGCCGGAAATACACAGCATCTTAAACATAATAAATATTACATCGAGATTCTAAGACCACCGAAAGACCACTACCATCGCCGGAATGAGCCGCCAACGCGTTGCTATCACCGTTCCTCCACCCGAGCCGGACCAGCACCCTGAAGCGGCAGTCGTCGCTGTTGAAATATTGAATAGATCTGAAGCACCTGACGTCAAATCTCGTCACATGACGAGAAACCCTAACCTCACCGCCCCAAGGAGACGGCATGAATCTACGGGAGAGCTCCGTCGACTATGTCTAGATGGACGAACTTGAGTTGGATTGAACTCCGGAATAAAAACTCAAAGGAGAAGCCCCGCCATCCGCCTGAGCGCCACACCTGCAAGGATTAAAAACTCTAACCTAAACTACTAACCGAAGCGACATGCAAAGGGAAGACGAATCTATGGGCTTGCCGGTGAAGCCTAAAGAGGAGAGTTTGCCCTAGCCGCAAAGGAATAGGGCGTGGTGGGCTGGGAGGAGCTTGGTGTGTAGCAGCAGCATCCTTTTTGCCATGCGTGAAAGTATTTTTCTAAAGCTATATGAGCGGTAACAATAGATATATTCTCTCCCTTTTGACCCACAAAGGTAAGAGAGAGATGGTCTACTAATCATAGACTTTTAACTAGTAGTAGAGGGATGGATATGTCACATGTGTAGCTAGCTGCAGGTGCTGTAGCAAATTTAAGGTTTTCAGATCAGCAACAGTGCATCTGTGCATGGCACGGCGTGTGCTGTTGCGCCGAGGAAGAGGAGACCAGGCGAGACGAACCCCAAACCGTAAATGAGATGCAGGGGCCAGGGAGCCATTATTGGCAAAAACTGTTGCCACCTGACCAATATAATTATGCACTGTGCTAATAGCACACCCCATTGTCCAGATAAGTTGGCCTCAATACATATCAGACATAAAGGAGACACTAGTAATGAACCCAGTTGGTGCAACAAATAATTATGTGTCATGGGTGTACGGTAGAGTTATATACACTCAAAGTGTAATCAGTCCTCCTGGGAAACAGAATGACAAAAAACAACAGCTATTTATTCATTATTATTAATCTTTTGATCCAGCTTGATGCTATCTTGTGTGTGTACCTCTTGCTATCTTCACAGGGAAATTGCTCTATTCTACGTTCTGGAAAAGTTGCTGACACAGAGTCAAGTGATTTTGCATTGTTTTCATGCCGAGGAGCTCGTAGAGACCATCCAGATGATAAAGCTGCTAATTCAATTGCACACTCCATCCCATACTGTCCTCTGCAAGGCCTTTCTGGATAGCTGTGAGTGCCGAATACAGTTGCTGGGACACCGCTCCGACCTTCCCGCCCCCATACTCCACTCTGCAAACGAACGAGAGTCGATTGATTTCAATACAGGAATGGTAATCAATTGATGACGTGGCTGGCAGATCCCATAAGTTTTCCAATATTGCCCCAACTGGCAATTGCAGATTTTGTATGAACAATCAATGAAAGAAGATAATAAACCCTGCCTATCCTGGTACAATCATAGGCTTTGCAGAGCCAGGCCCCAACAATTCAGTGGAGCTGGTACAATCATAGAGCAAACATGAAATGCTGCTGCTACTGCTAGGCACTTAACTCATAGTTAGAGATGCAATACGTCTGATTGCCTAATTTCGTAAGCTTATAAACCCTGCCTATCCTGCCTAGATTTGGTAGTCTCATTAATCAAATACTCCCTGCTGTCATAATAAGTAATTTGAACTAAGAGCACCGACACTTATTATGGAACGAAGGGGGTATGTAAATGGATACCAGTAGAAAAATAATTACTTCAAGGCTATATGGTATTTACCTTCTTCCGTGGTACACTATGGAACCAACAGGTGATAGTACAACGGCAGTCCCTGTACAGAAGACTTCATCCGCGTCAAGCAACTCATCTATCGCAATAAGGCGCTCTTCGACCTGAAAATAAAAAAGCTAGAATGTTAAATGAAAAGATCGTATCATATCTCATATTGTTGCTCCATAGATGATCCAGGCTGAAGATGAACATCCCTGTTTGAGTTACCTGGATTCCAAGATTTCGGGCAATTTCAATTATACTTCTTCTTGTGATTCCAGGAAGAATTGTTCCCGTTAATAGTGGAGTAGAAATAACATTATCCTGTCAGGAAAAATTCAATGATCACATTCCTATCAAAATCTAGTAATAAGAAAATAGTGCCAATACAACATATACAGTTTGGAGCAGTCATGGAATTAAGTAAATATCCTGGCTACTAGCATGCTAATCAGGTGATGATATTCTGCATCTGCGCCTTGTTCAGTTCTTTCAATAGACTACGCAGATGCCCCGAGACATTATTGTCAGCGAAATCATAGGCACTAATACTCAAACTACTCTACACTGTTGTTTTCATATCCACTTGCAAAGGAAGCCAAATGGAACAAAGTACAGTACACATACCTTCACCATGAATATATTACAGGAAGAAACTTCCTCCACAAACTTCTTATGCACAGGATCCAAGTAAAGAACATCAGAATGACCTTTCGCCTTGGCTCTTCTCTGAGCACTAACAACCTGCATACAGGGATTCAACAAAAGTGCAAAGCATCAGGAACCACATAACAATATGGTAATGTTATTCCTGATCTTATCAAACCAGAGAGATCAAGATAAGCATTTATATACACCAAATTTTGAGGAAAGCTACCACTATCCTATGCAAAATTAGAGCTGAGATGCACTTAGCAGCACAACAGTAGCATGCAAGTTGAGGGTAACTGCAAAATATTGGAAGACAAACTCATATTCAGAGAACCAGGGAGTAAAGATGTACAGAAGGTAATCATGGATCAGATGAATAATATCACACTTATTACAGAGCAAGGTGTGTTACCGAAGCATAATTTCCAATTGTCTTAATATCACCAGTTCCACCAGGTGCAGCGCGGTGATATTCTTCCTCAGTCAATAAGCTAATAGGAGACAGGCCATCCTGAAAGTAAATAAGACATTGAAATATTACTGTTGGAACCATAAAAAATGGATATATGAAACTGAAAAGAAGCCAAATTCACCAACCTTGAAATAGTGACCAACTGGGCAAACATACACGACAAATGTATACTCCGGAGCAGGTGCTACACCTAGCATAGCTCCACTTCCAATCAGCAGCGGCCTGATATATAAAGAACCTTTGCCAGTGGGGGGTACCTACAATCTCATGAAGCACATAACCCATGAGAAAGGAGATATGCATCACATGTCACTGTTCAAGGAAATATGTACTTACCCAACGCTTGTTTGCCAATATAGTTTGCTTGACACCTGATAGGAACTGCTCAACGCTTGGTGCAGGCATGCATAGCCGATCTGCACCTATCCTCATCCGCAACGCGTTTTCCTCAGGGCGAAAAACAATTACTGAACCATCCTCCTTTCTGTGTGCTCTAAGACCTTCGAGCAATCCCTGCACGTTTTATAACCATGTTAGAGCATATCCAACGAAAATGGAGCAAACGAAAGCAGCCTACATATCTGAAATCAACAAGGATATTAATTACACAGCACTGTTCATCAATCATGTGGTGATTCTTCAAGGCAGAACAGGGAGGTAAACAAACCTGGCCATAATTTAAAACTGCAGCAGCGGGGTTCATCTCAATTGGCCCATACGGAACCAATTCACCCTTGGTAAACACCCCATCTGACGAACATTTCATTATATACATAAAGTCTGTCGGGACCAATTGAAATCCAAGAGCCTCCCAGTCGAAGTCGACCAGGTCCGGAGTTCCTGTGCTGGAACATGCAGCTCACATGAACAAACAATAATTCGGCAAAACAGGAAAAATGCCCATCATGGGACAGCCAGAACGCAGAAGGGAACCAAGCTTATTAGCAGCTTCTAAATGCAAAGGCACACTGATGCAGTGATAGTACTACACCGATTTCTTCTAGTTTATTTACCTCCTTGTGGCTATTAAACCCTTTGACATGATCAGTTTTGGATTGTAGCAATCTTTCCTTCTTCGTTTAACTAAATAGTGGATTGTAACAATGTTTTCCTTCACTAGGTCATCAATTGTGCATAACTATGTTATAATGTAGGACAAATGGGCGGACAATAGCAACACCGCAATGCGCGAATGAATCCCCATTCTTCATAATCAATCTACAATTTTTGACTATGTTCTTGTTCTGCCAGGAACAGCAGGCAGGCCTAGTGGCTGGCGTAAACGAAAACGAAAGTGCAGCAGCGCGGAGCGCCGGGTCAAGTTGCCGTACTTGTATGACGCCGTCATCAGGGCGGAACACGGGCTGCTCCTTGCCGCAGTGCCTCGCCTGGAGACGGAGACGGCGCTGCCGGCGAATCGCTTCTGAATCTGCAGACAGCCACACTTTTTATTAGGTGTTTGATGGTTTTCCCCATAGTTGGGGACAGTACGACTTAACCGATCGCCGTGCTGCAGCAGAAAGTCGCAGATGAAAATTCGTACGGGTTGTGAGGGCAGGCGCGGATGCGGCCTGGGGCTGGGGGAGACCGCCGTGCCGCGCGGAGAAGCGGAAGCGCGGGACACCGGGGCGCGGAGGCGGAGCTCCATATTTGTATGACTCGCCGGGGCAGGGGATCGGCGGTGGGTGGGGGTAGGTTGGTTGGCTACTCGGCACGGCTGGGGAGATCAGGAGAAGGAGTCGCGGGGTGGCGGCTGCGGAACGCACGAACGGCAAGCGTGCCGGCGGGCTTGTTGACATTGGTTCGCCCGCCGGGTAGCGAAGTGGGTCGAGCCCTGTCAGTGCGGGTGCGGAGGCCGGAGGCGGCGGGGCTGACAGGGATTTGGCCATTTAGGTCCACCGGTCAGCGAGGCAGAAGCGTCTTTAGATCGGGTCTCAGGTAGGGGTAAAGCGGTCGTACTTCTCTTGCGTAAATGATAGTTTAACGAAAATGGTACTAAATCCCGAATGTTCGGATTTGACCATGGCAATTCTAGTGACTCAAAGATGTCAACGCACGACAATTTTCTGGTAAAAAAAATAGGAAAATGTTATTGTTCAGCCAGCTGAAAACAGACTCCGCGTTCGCCGCCTCCTCTTTGCTACACGTGGCACTGTGAGCCGCGTCCGTCATCTTCCCACTGCCCCAAGGAGGACCGTCCGTGGCAGCAATGTTCTCCTCCCTTGTCCATGGCCAAGCTATCCTTCTAGCTGCAGAAAAGTTTCTGCAATAAGACTCTTGTTGCAGAAGGCTCTCTACAATAAAGCTCTTGTTACAGAGATCGAACAAAAAAAAGGTGTTTGAAAAGTTCCGCAATAAGGTTGTTGTTGCAAAAGGTTGAGTGCAACAAGGCTCATGTTGCTAACATCGGAGGAAAACCCGGTTCAGAATTTTTTAACAAGGTCCTTGTTGCAAAAGCTCGAGCACAACAAGCTTCATGTTGCAGAAATAAAAAACAGTCCGATTACAACAAGATTGTTGTTGCAGAAAGATGAGCGTAACAACGTGCTTGTTGCAGAGATCAGATGGCTACTCTAACACTCCATCCAACGGCTGCTGAGGCGGCGGATCTTCTCATATTATCCGTCGGCCGACGCATAGTGTTGCCCTAAAAAATACACTGAGCACAATTTTGCCATGTTTACCAATTAAACTTGTCATCTTCGCGTCACTAAAATTCCACAGGGCATGACTGTAAACAACAATATCTCTTTTTGCACGTTTTTGTTCTATATATTTCATGATCATAAAACTAGGAAATACAATGAATCCCTTGCTTCAAACTATTAGAGCAACTCTAGCGGATGCTCTATATCTTGGCCAGCCCGGATAATTCCGACTTGTTTTTGTGTTTTTTGTGACCCGAACAGGTCCGCTATATCAAGGCTGGTTTGTAAAAGTTTTACAAGCGACCCGCAAAACCATCCTTTCATCGCTATATGTACGGGGTCAGGAGCATTTTAGGGTTCACGTCTCACATCTCCTTCGCCGCCTCCCTTCCTATCTCCGGTGAGCAATTCCGTCCGGGCGCAATTCCTTTTTCTGGCAAGCAATGGCAGGTTCTGCACGCGGATGTGGTGGGTATGGCCGTGGCGGGCCGCCGCCGCGCAAGATCTCGCGTAACGATGCAGAGGCCGACAGCTCCAGCCGACCCCTCGCCGAGGCTTGGCGGTCCAAGAAAGGGCGGGAGCATGGCCGCCTCTTCCGCAGTGCCGGTCGGTCCCGTTGGGCCAACTTCCACCGCCTCCACGAATAGCTCTGCTCGCACACCAAGCGGTGCCAGGAGGCGGATGAGGAGCTCATCATCGTGGAGCGGGCCATGGCAGCTGAAGAAGAAGGGGCCGCTGACATGCTCATCGCGGCAAAGAAGGACCACACCTATGCCCACGCTTGTTTCAAGTTGACGAAGGCGTTCTTCCTCGCGTCGGCAACTAAGCTGACATCCCTAATCTATGTCAGATCTATGTTTTTAGCTATGTATGAACTCCTGTGTGTTTTGAATTTTGAAGCGGGAACTATGTATGATCTATGTTTTTAAATTTGCAGTATGTTATAGCGGATCTGTTCTGTCAGAACCATTGAGTTGCCACAAAATCGTTTTAGGGGAAACCTAAAACGATTTGCAGTACCGATTTATAACACATGTACTAGAGTTGCTCTTAGGGCCACTTTGAGTCGTAGGAATGTCAGAACACAAAAACAGGAAACATATTGGATGGGAGTGGCAAGCCCACTTGAATCCTATAAAATTGACAAACCATGTTTGATGTCATAGAAAAAACAAAGAAATTATAAAAAGAAAAAAGGTTGAAGTAGATGTTAGATTTCCTATGAAATGAAGTCCTAATGATCTTTATGAATAAATCCTATAGGATCCAATCCTACGAACCAAAAGCTCAACATAGAAAAATTCCTAAAGATTCTAGTTCTCAAAAAATTCTACGAAAGTCCTTTGAATCAAAGGAGCCCTTACTAATATGACAGGAGATTCATAAAATAGGAAATTGACATTGTCAGCTTATGTCCTACTCCTAGTGGCTTTCAAAGTCTAAAAGGATTACATTTGCATACATGCCAATTTGGCAAGGTGATAGTTGGATATTGTTGGAAATATGCCCTAGAGGCAATAATATTTGTATTATTATATTTCCTTGTTTATAATTAAGAGTTTATATTTCATGTTATAACTGCTATGATCCTGTAATATGCGATTCAGTGGAAAACTCATATGCACGTGTGGAATGATAAACGGTCAAACAATAGGTTCCCGGTCTAGCCTCTAGGACTGGCTCAAGTGTTGTTGGTGATCACATTTTCCAGATCTTAGAATATCGTTAAGTGCAGCGATATCCCTAAAACAACATTGAGGGTATGACATTAGAAGAACGATCATATTGAGTCGACCCAATCTTGTATGTTATACTTTGTGATCATATCGCCTGAAATCATTTGTTATAACACGGAGTGTTAGCATGTGTAGTTTAGTTCCTCAGAAAATGAGAGTGTCTCAGTTACTTCCTACCAGGCGGTGGACTTTGGGGTTTCTCAAACGTCATCTGTAACAAGGTGATCATAACGACAACTTTCAGGTTCATCGGAATGTTTGACAAGTGAACGAACAACTCGAGAGTGGGATTTGCTCCTCCGATGATGGAGAGATATTCTTAGGGCCCTCTCGGTGTGACGACATCCATAATTGTCTTGCCAGACACATGTGACAATGTCACGGGGACGTCGGAACATGTCAACGAGAAAGAAGAACAAAACCGGTAACGGGATCAACGGTATAATGGGCATGGTGATGACCCAGGAGGATACCGATGCACACTGGGTTTCGTAAAGTATCACGAAGCAAAGGGAACATCGCGTGATAACCAAAGGTTCACTCCAATATCATTCGTGTAATCATAGGGACCGATATGGATGTCCACGGTTCCGCTAGCGGTCATTGAATGAAGGAGTATTCGTTCATGTCTATGATTTACCGAACCTACGGGGTCACAAGCTTAAGGTAATCACGATCTGCTGAGTGTTAGTGGAACGAGAGTGATGAGAATATATTCATGAAATAGTTGCATTAATATTTGAAATAGTTTTGAGAGGTTCCGGAAGCGTTTCGGGGTCACCGAAAGGGTTTCGGTGAATATTGGCTAATACCGGGTATTACCAATTAATATGTGTAGGTGGAAAATGTTTCCAGAGATGTTAAATTATATATATAATACTCTAAAAATGTTTATAGTATTATATATATAAATTAAATATCAACGGGCCTTAAAAGGCCAAGAGGTGGAAGGCAACTTGGGCCAAAAAGGCCCAAGTGGGAAAGTGCCACCCTTCCCTAAGGAAGGGGGCCGAATTGGACTAGGGGTGGGAGTCCTACTCCCGACTCCCACCCCCTTGGCCGGCGCACCAAGAGAGGTTTTCCTCCCTTGGTGGCTGCCCTCTCCTCCCCTCCTAACCTATATATATACTAGAGGTTTTCTACCCTATTGATACACAAGTTTTGGGAGCCTCTTCTAGTTGATCTAGTTATAGTTCTAGTTGGTCCTAGACTAATTAGAGCTAGCCCTAGCCACCTATAATCCTCATAATTAGAAGCCCTATGTGGTTCTAATCTACTCCCTCTAATTCTTCGGTGACGATTAGCTCTGGACGGTGAAGCGCTACCAGATCGTGAAGACCGTACTTGCAACCAAGTAGAGAGGCCGTGCTTTCGGTCTTCAGTTCGAGAGATCGTTCGAGGGCGGTTCTCGGGATTGTCATCAATGTTCGAGGGACTTCAAGTACGATCTACACCGACTCGTCTACTTCTGCTGCACTCTGAGTCGGTAACGATTGCTGATCACAACCCGTTCTGCATCTTCATATTGTTCTTGGGTGATCGTAGGTGCGATTTTTTTTGCTTTCTACTACGTTTCCCAACAAATACTCCCGTCGCTCGTGTCACCTCCAGGGGGTGGCTCGGGCGAACCCTAACCACCACCTCCCCTGCTCCCCCGCTGCTATCGGAGGAGGTCGGCGGGCTCTCCTCCCCTCCCCGCGAGGGGTCTCTGACCAAGGCGCGATGGCCCCCCTGGGCACTCGGCATGGCGACATAGTTGGCACGCTGGGGCGGCGGCCCCAGGCGTTTCCGATGGCGGCTGGGGAACCATGGCTGCGGGTGCAACATGGGGCCCGGCCATGTCGGCTGGTGGTGGCAGTTACTGACCCAGATCAGTTCTCCTCCAGGGTGGTGAGGGCCTGGGCGCCGGTCGGCGGCCCGAAGAGATGGTGGGCTCGTGCCTAGGTGTTCCACCTTCATCGGTATGGTTGGGGGGGGGAGGTGTTGGCGTGGTGCCGGTGGCGTCCGGGGTCAGCTCTACCTGATGGTCGGCATGCGTGGCGGTGGGAACCTGGCAAGCTGCGGCTTACTATGGATCTTGAATGCTAGAGCGGCGGATCTGGGCGGTGGCCTGATACGTCTCCAACGTATCTATAATTTTTGATTGTTCCATGCTGTTATATTATCATTCTTGGATGTTTTTCAATCATTTTATATCATTTTTGGTACTAACCTATTGACATAGTGCCCAGTGCTAGTTGTTGTTTTCTGCTTGTTTTTTACATCACAGGAAATCAATACCAAACGGAGTCCAAATGCAGGGAAACTTTTTGTGGAAATTTTTTGGACCAAAAGACATCCAGTGGGCCAAAGAAGTACCAGAGGGCCATCCCATGGTGAGCACAAGACACCAGGGCACGCCTGGAGGCCCAGGCATGCCCTGGTGGGTTGTGCCCACCACGGTGGCCTCCCGCACCACCTCTTTGCTCTATAAATACCCCAATATTCCAGAAACCCTAGGGGAGTCGACGAAATCAATTCCAGTCGCTGCAAGTTCCAGAAACACTAGATCCAATCTAGACAACATTTCTTAGGGGTTCATCATGTCCATTGGTGCCTCTCTGATGATGCGTGAGTAGTTCTTTGTAGACCTACGAGTCCGTAGTTAGTAGCTAGATGGCTTCCTCTCTCTCTCTCTCTTGATTCTCAATACAATGGTCTCTTGGAGATCCATAGGCCGTAAGTCTTTTTGCGGTGTGTTTGTTGGGATCTGATGAACTTTGAGTTTATGATCAGATCTATGTTTTTATCCATGAAAGTTATTTGAGTCTTCTTTGATCTCTTATATGCATGATTGCTTATAGCCTCGTATTTCTTCTTTGATATTTGGGTTTTGTTTGGCTAACTTGATCTATTTATCTTGCAATGGGAAGAGGTGCTTTGTGATGGGTTCGATCTTACGGTGCTTGATCCCAGTGACAGAAGGGGAAACGACATGTATGTATCGTTGCTATTAAGGATAACAAGATGGGGTCTATTTCTACATAAATAGATCTTGTCTACATCATGCCATCGTTCTTGTTGCATTACTCCGTTTTTCCATGAACTTAATACACTAGATGCATGCTGGATAGCGGTCGATGTGTGGAGTAATAGTAGTATATGCAGGCAAGAGTCGGTCTACTAATCTTGGATGTGATGCCTATATCATGATCATTGCCTAGATATCGTCATGATTATTTGAAGTTCTATCAATTTCCCAACAGTAATTGTTTTCCACCGTTTGCTATTTTTCTCGAGAGAGGCCACTAGTGAAACCTACGGCCCCCGGGTCTCTTTTCATCATATTTGCCTTTGCGATCTATTTTCCTTTGCTTTTATTTTCAGATCTATTAAACCAAAAATACAAAAATACCTTGCTGCACTTTATTTTATTTGTGATCTATTTATCCTATCTATCACAACTTTATCACGTCTTGTCGCCAAATTGAGGCACCGTTATCCGAAAGGGATTGACAACCCCTTTAACACGTCGGGTTGCGAGTACTTGTTATTTGTGTGCAGGGGCTGTTTACGTTGTGTCGGTTGGTTCTCCTACTGGTTCGATAACCCTGGTCTCATCACTGAGGGAAATACCTACCATCGCTGTGCTGCATCATCCCTTCCTCTTTGGGGAAATACCGACGTAGTTCAAGCAGGCATCAAAAGGAATTTCTGGCGCCGTTGTCGGGGAGGATCTTCAACATCAAGCAGGTTCCTAATCACAAATCTCATCTCCTCACAATTTACATTATTTGCCATTTTCCCTTTCGTTTTCCTCTCCCCCACTTCACAAAAATTTGCCATTTTATTCGCCCTCTTTTTCGTTCACCGTTTTCTTGTCAGATCTATTCTTGTTCTCTTTCTCTCGTCACAATGGCTAGTTTGAACGCTCCTCCTTTGTAACCAGATTTTGAAGTCTTATACTTCAAACCGAGACAAGGAGAAAATTTGAAAGATGCTTGGTATGGGCTAATGGAGTTCTATCGTGTTTGTAATTTAAAGGGATATGCAAAAAAATTTGCTTAGAAATTTTTATGTGGGATTGGCTTGGCATTATAGACAACTTTTAGATTTTGTTGCAAAAGGGAATTTTATTGAGCTTGATGTCAATGCTGCCTATGAAATCTTAGAAGGAATTTTGGGGGTTCCACCAAAAAAGAAAGGGTTTTATTTCACCCTAGAGGGAGCTCAAATTTTAGACAACCATGGTGATTTGCATAAACATATGGTCGAGTTACAAAAATATAATGAACCTCTTAAACATCTCAATGGTAGCATCAACTAGATGAACACTTTCATTAACCTTTGCAATAAACGTTTGGATATTTTAGATCTCAAGATGGTTTCTTTCCCAGAAAATTTAGGGAAGCGCAAAGAGCCTCCCGGATTTGAAAATACCCTTACTAAAGTGGGAAAGATCATGGATGACAAAACTTAGATCCTACGTGTTATGCCTAGCTAGGGGTGTAAAACGATAGCGCTTGTTGGGAGGCAACCCAACTTGTATCTTTTTTCTTTTTGGTTTTCTTGTTGTTTTCAATAAAATACCCAATTATGCCTCTGGTTAGATGTGTTTTTGTGGTTTAAATTAGTGTTTGTGCCAAGAAAGGCCTTTAGGATAATTTGGGGTGAGAATTGATTTGATCTTGCTAAACACAGAAACTTTTGCGCTCATGAAAATATTTTTCATTTTTATCAGAAGAGTGATTTTGAGTTGATTATTTTTAAGAATATTAATAAACAAATTATTCATGCCGTCCTAATTTCTCAGAATTTTTGGAGTTACAGAAGTATCCGAAGTAGTCAGATTTCTACAGACTGTCCTGTTTTTTGACTGATTTGGTTTTCTCTGTGTTGTGTGCTTGTTTTGATGATTCTATGGTTTTATTTGAAGAGTTTTTGCCATAGAAAAGTTGGAATACATTATATATAATTCAAAAATAAAATATGAATGGGTTTGCAACAGTACTTATAGTAGTGGTTTGCTTTCTTATACTAACGGATCTCACGAAGGTTTTGTTGAGTTTTGTGTGATTGAAGTTTTCAAGTTTTGGGTGATTTTATGATGGATGAAGGAATAAGGATTAGCAAAAGGCTAAGCTTGGGGATGCCCGAGGCACCCCAAGATAATATTCAAGAAGTAGCAAGCAACTAAGCTTGGGGATGCCCCCGAGTGGCATCCCCTCTTTCTTCTAACAACCATCGGTATTTTTCTTGGAACTATATTTTTATTCGTCACATATTATGAGTTTTGCTTGGAGCGTCTTGTATGATATGAGTCTTTTCTTGTTTTGCTTTGTGTTTTAACTCTTGAATCCTTGTTGGACACACCTTTTTGAGAGAGCCAAAAATTATGCTATGCTTGCTCCTATGCTTCACTTAAATTTTTAGAGCCTTGGAATTGCTCTCGTGCTTCACTTATATCTTTTTGAGCACGTTGTACTTTGTTATTTTTGAAAAAGTGCTCTCATGCTTCACTTAGATTTATTTGGGAGTTATTAAATTTTTTAAGAAATTCTCTCTTGCTTCACTTAGATTATTTTGAGAGAAAGAAATATTATGCTCATGTTCTTCACTTAAATTTGTTTAAGATTATTAAAAGCAACACATGAAAATAGTCTCAAAGTGATAGATATCCAAAGAGGATATAATAAAAACTTTCATGAAGATCATTGGACAAAATAAACTTGATTCTTAGTAATGGTTTTGAGATATGATGATATGATATGTGAGTCATGTTGATGAGTAATTGTGCTTTAGTAAGAATATTGATGTTAAGGTTTGTGATTCCCTATGAAAGCACAAAAGTCAACAATTATGCAATAAAATTTACGTCCTACTTATGGTGCATTATTCGGTGTTACTTATGCTTAATGCTTGGGTATGAGATTTTTTGTTTCTTGGTTGGGCGCTTCTCAATCTTTTTGCTAGCCTTCATTTGCACTAAGTATGATCACTACTTGTGCATCCGAAACCCTTTAAACCAGTTTTGCCGTATGAGTCCACTATACCTACCTATATGCGGTATTTCCGTGCCATTCTAAGCAAATTGGCATGTGCCATCTCTAATTTTCAAAATAAATTTCTCTTTTGTGTGCTCGTGCCGCTCGCGAGGCGGTGAGGGGTGGACGATATTTTCCATGCTAGATGTGTTATTCTCACGATGAGTGTTTATTCACTTGTCATTGCACAAGAGTACGACAAAGGTATTAGGGATGCCCAGTCCCGAAATGAAAAAATGAATTTACTTTATGTTGTCAAATAATAAATTCCTTGGAAAGCGTTGGTATGGAGGGCACCCATGGATACGGACAAGCCATGGAAAGTGAAAGTAATGGTGGAAAAAGGAATAAACTTTATTTTCTGTTTGGGAACCGCCTGTGATGTATCTAGCATGGAAAGTGTTGGGAGCTCTAAGTCGTTTTCGTTGGTGGGAAAAGTATGCCTCCCAAAATGTTTTTATCTCTCAATTTTCGCTTTGAGCTCTAGCACCTCTACAAATCCCTACTCCCCTCTGCGAAGGGACTTTATTTTACCTTATGCAATTTTTATTTTGAATTTGAGTCTCCATCTTCTCTTATAAAGCACCAACTAAGGGGCACTATGATCGTATTTGAGCATTGGGTGTAGCTAATATTCGAGTGTGTTTCATGAATGGATCAATGATTGAGCATAATGGGCCAGGGATAACTTGCTTTAGTGTTGATATTTTGAAAGACATGGTTGCTTGTTGGTATGCTTGAGTATTAAAGTCTTCATGTCAAAACAAGACTATTGCTTTGAACCATATAAAAGTCCAAATGTCCATGCTACAAAGAAAAGAATATGTGACGAACATGTTAGGCACATTCCACATCAAAAATTCTGTTTTTATCATTTACCTACTCGAGGACGAGCAGGAATTAAGCTTGGGGATGCTGATACGGCTCCAACGTATCTATAATTTTTTTTATTGTTCCATGCTGTTATATTATCATTCTTGGATGTTTTATAATCGTTTTATAATCATTTTATATAATTTTTTGGTAGTAACCTATTGACATAGTGCCCAGTGCCAGTGCCAGTTGCTGTTTTCTGTTTGTTTTTACATTGTAGGAAATCAATACCAAACGGAGTCCAAACGCAGCGAAACTTTTTGTGGATTTTTTTGGACCTGAAGACATCTAGTGGGCCAAAGAAGTACCAGAGGGCCATCCCGTGGTGAGCACAAGACACCAGGGCACGCCTGGAGGCCCAGGCGCGCCCTGGTGGGTTGTGCGCACCACGGTGGCCTCCCGCACCGCCTCTTTGCTCTATAAATACCCCAATATTCCTGAAACCCTAGGGCAGTCAACGAAAATCAATTCCAGCCGCCGCAAGTTCTAGAAACACCAGATCCAATCTAGACACCATCTCGGAGGGGTTCATCATGTCCATTGGTGCCTCTCCGATGATGCGTGAGTAGTTCTTTGTAGACCTACGGGTCCGTAGTTAGTAGCTAGATGGCTTCCTCTCTCTCTCTTGATTCTGAATATAATGGTCTCTTGGATATGCATATCATGTAAGTATTTTTGCATGTGTTTGTTGGGATCCGATGAACTTTGAGTTTATGATCAGAACTATGTTTTTATCCATGAAAGTTATTTGAGTCGTCTTTGATCTCTTATATGCATGATTGCTTATAGCCTCGTATTTCTTCTCTGATATTTGGGTTTTGTTTGGCCAACTTGATCTATTTATCTTGCAATGGGAAGAGGTGCTTTGTGATGGGTTCGATCTTACGGTGCTTGATCCCAATGACAGAAGGGGAAATGACACGTATCTATCATTGCTATTAAGGATAACAAGGTGGGGTCTATTTCTACATAAATAGATCTTGTCTACATCATGTCATCGTTCTTATTGCATTACTCCATTTTTCCATGAACTTAATACACTAGATGCATGCTGGATAGCGGTCGATGTGTGGAGTAATAGTAGTAGATGCAGGCAGGAGTCGGTCTACTAATCTTGTATGTGATGCCTATATAATGGTCATTGCCTGGATATCGCCATGATTATTTGAAGTTCTATCAATTTCCCAACAGTAATTGTTTTTCCACCATTTGCTATTTTTCTCGAGAGAAGCCACTAGTGAAACCTACGGCCCCCGGGTCTCTTTTCATCATATTTTCCTTTGCTTTTATTTTCAGATCTATTAAACCAAAAAATAAATACAAAAATACCTTGCTGCACTTTATTTTATTTGTGATCTATTTATCCTATCTATCACAACTTTATCACGTCTTCTCGCCAATTTGAGGCACCGTTATCGAAAGGGATTGACAACCCCTTTAACACGTCGGGTTGTGAGTACTTGTTATTTGTGTGGAGGGGCTATTTACGTTGTGTTGCTTGGTTCTCCTACTGGTTCGATAACCTTGGTCTCATCACTGAGGGAAATACCTACCATCGCTGTGCTGCATCATCCCTTCCTCTTTGGGGAAATACTGACGTAATTCAAGGCATCATGGCCCAACAGGAGTTCGCTTCGTGCAACGAGGACGGCTGGTCGTGGTCATCATTTGTGGCAGGGAGGCCGATGGCGCCCGGTGTCACCCATCTCCTCCATTAATGAGCGTATCTCTCCTTCCTTTGGCGGTGGACTCACCCGGCGACCTGCTCCCTGATCTTGGCTTTGGGGGTTTGGATTCCGGTCATTGTCTAGGGCGAAATCTCCGCACGGTTTGCCGTTGCTGGCAGGAATGACGCATGCAGGTGTCATGTCCTTCTTGGGGCTGCTGCCATGGCCCTGACCATGTCCCTCCTCAAACATCGAGGGAAACCCTTATTCCGGCTCCCCAGAACAGGCGGTGGGACATCACGACGTCGTTACCTTCATGAAGGTGCTGCCTTGGCTGTTCATGGGGTCCTCGGAGCTGGAGTTTGGGGTGTCTTGTTTTGGTTGGGTTGCCTCTTAGGACATGGGCCTCATGGCACTTTGTATGCCATCACCGGCGCATCCTTCGCGTCTTCTTCTTCAGGTCCGACTAGATCTTGCCACCCACTTGCCGACTCCTCTAGGTGCTATGTGGTGGGAGGTACGTTGATCCAGTCAGCTATGTAGTCGTCGTTATGATTTGGTTGCGGCTTGCAATGCTAGTGACATGGCATGTTTGCTCGATGCACCGTCTTCTTCGCCTTTGTGGTTGGAGTTTGGGCAAGGTGAGTTCTCTCTTTCTTGTGTGTAGTACGTGTGGTTCTAATCCTAGGGATTAGCATAGTGTGTTGCCTTTTGGCATTGTATTCGAACCATAGATGGGTCTCTTCATCCTTTCTTCTATCAATATATTATACGCATGCTTGTGCGTATTTGAGAAAAAAAAATCAGCAAGGAAAGGGCACATTATGCATCTTCCATATACAACCCCTCCTCCCCAAGCCGTTCCCGTCACTCCCAATTTTTCTTCGAGACATCTCCACTTACCAAGGGGGAGGACAAAAATCCAGCACCAACGGCTACTTCCCTTCCTCGTCCGTGGCAACCATCCGCCTCTCCAAGTAGAATTCTGCTGCCGAAGACCCACCACAACGTCTCCAGGTCCCTCCTCACACTACAAAAAATACAGTTCCGTGATGATAAGTGTTTGTCACAGTAGGTCGCGTTTTTTTGTCATGCATGTACATCCATGACGATTTTATGATAGAATCAATATAGTCATACCTGTGCTGTCGTAGAAGTGTTCCATGACATTACCAAAATTATCATCACGGAAGTGTCCACTTCCATGACGATAAATCGCGCGTCATAGAAGTGCTTTTGTCAAGGGTGACTGACACGTGGCATCCACCATAACGGAACATCGTTAAGCTATCGGGTCCGGTTTTGGATCTGATAACCCGTTAACAGCCCGGACCTATGGGGATTCTCTACGTGTAAAATCATCATTGGCTGCAGGAAACACGTGTTGCCTCACCGTTGGGACAGATGTCATCCACTCATTGGACAGGAGGCGCCAATGATAGGTCGACACGTGGCACGGCCCAACAGTGGCCCATTCCGGTGAAAAAGGCTGGCCCAGTAAAAATTAGCAGGCCGGCCCATATAAGGCCTACTTGTGTCAGGTCCATTTAAGCCCACGGCCCATACGAGATGTGCCAATTCGGCCCGTCAACGGCCTGTTAAAGATTTGACACCATTGCAGCCCATCATCAGTTCGAGCCCGTTAACAGCCCGCTATATATTTGGGCTCAATATCGGCCCGATGATATTTTGGCCTGTTAACGGACCATTCAATGGATGGGCCAATTTTCAGGATGTACATCTTTCGGCCTTTTAGTGACCCATTTAAATGTTGGGCTAATTTTCGGCCCGGTGTGTCTTTCAGCCTATTGACGGCCCATAAATCTGATGGACCATTTGTAGTCGGACCTGAGTTTCGGCCTTTTAGCGGCCCATTTAAGTGTTGGACCAATTTCCGGCCCGGTGTCTCTTTCAGCCTGTTGACGGCCCATAAATCAGTTGGGCCATTTGTAGTCGGACCTGAGTTTTGGCCTTTTAGCGACCCATTTAAGTGTTGGGCCAATTCCCGGCCCTGTGTGCCTTTCGGCCTGTTAATGGACCATAAATGAGTTGGGCCATTTGTAGTGGACCTTAGTTTTGGCCTTTTAACGGCCCATGCCCTTCATGGTCCAATACCAGCCCGATTTCTCTTTCGGCCTGCTAAAGGCCCACAACACAATTGGGCCATTTACAATATGACCTGACTTTCGGCCTCTTAGCGGCCCATGCTCTTCATGGTCCAGTACAAGCCCGCTGTCTCTTTCGGCCTGCTAAAGGCCTACAGTATAGTTGGGCCATATGTAGCCCAAACTTACTAACGGCCCGTGAAATCAATTGGGCCCACCTGTTGCCCGCTTCGATGTCGGCCTGTTAATGACCCGAGAGGTAAGAGGACCGACCATTAACTTTCGGCCTAGTAACGGCCCATTAACTTAATGGGCCCACTAACGTTCGTACATGTCTTTAGGCCAAATTAGATAATTTGAGCCCTTTACGACGAGCAATTATGCACAGGACCAAAACCGATCAAGCAAAGCTACGACATACAGGGAATAACGTTGCACATCCAGCATATATTACAGGAAATTACATCCACTGGGCAATCAAAGATTGATGCTAGTGCAAATAAATGAGCAGAACCTAACCATCTACAACGTCACAATCTGCAACCTCAGCACAGATGACGCCCATAAGCATGTGGGAAAGTTCTTGCTGCTTTGCTACACTGTCTCTAAAAACATTGATCAGTTGTTGCGTCACACGACTCTGCACCTGTGATTCATCCACCATTTCCATCATTGCTTCAGCCATTAATTGGTTCACAAACATACATTTATTCCGTTGCATTCGAGACAGAGGATACTGAACAGATTCAGATGGCGATTTTGGCAGGCTTGTATTATTGATAGTGGAGAGTGTCTCGACCACTGCATCATAACATAAATTAGGAGGGGAACCAAACAGATTAATCATGAGTTATTGACATATTACCTGGCCTAGATTTATTGGAAAGAAACAATGGGGTTGCCTTGTTGTTGAGTTTGTCTTCTTATCTTCAGCAGCCTGCACAAAATTAACACACTAGCATTGCTATCATTGCCCAAGTCAGATAATAGGAAAGCAACATTGACACAATGAACGTTTGGGCAACTAGCTTACACCAAATTAACACAATATGGCACAGCTATCATCAGCCAGGTAAGGTAATACGAAAGCAACATTGACACAATGAATGAATGGGCAACCAGAGAAGCACTACAATTCAGTAATGTGCGTGATATGAGATAGTAAACTCATGTAGCTCAGTATGCAAAACTACCAGGCAGTTTTCCTTACAAAAATCAACATTGGCGCTTTAATATTTTTCTACAACTAATTTTAGATCAGATAAAGGTTAGATTCACGTCGATTAACAAAATACATGTTGATGTAAAAATATAGTGATATACAACAGGTACTTACATGAGCATTGGAGCACAGAGAATTCCCGCAAGATATTTTCCTCGAATACGATCCCAATGGAGGAAGTCTTCTACCGTTTAATCTTATTTTCTAAAACAGAGATGGGTAAGAAACATGTAGAAAATATGATTAGAATGCTATAAAATTTCATTATTCGAGGATACGCACACGCTTCTTAGAATGGAGTTGACATTATTTTGCTGGACTGGAGCAGACTAGTTCTTTGGCCACTGGAATCTGCTTATTATCAGTGGGAGTTGGGCTTCTCTGTGCTGGAGCAGTATCTATGAAAAATGGAGTTGGATTATTATCACCTGGCGTTTGGATCTTTTGCAAAGACCTAGTTTGTAACCCTTCAGATTCTAACATAACCGTCTTCCCCTTGCATGCCTATATAGAAGAATGGTGCTTCAGTTATAAAACATGCTACAGCAGAGATGGAATAGGTACTGAAGAATAGAAAGGCATGACATATTGACATGTATTCCCTCCATCCGGAAATAAATGGATGGGTTTAGGCGTATTTCAGTTCTAGATACATCCAGTTTTATCCATTTCTGCGGCATGTAATCCGGACGGAGGGTGTATGATGTAAGAGCTAGGGATACAACAGGACAACACAGTAAAAAAACACTGAAAACCCACTGCAGAACCAAAGTATTCAAACCCACTGATATGAGATAGTACACTCATGTAGCTCAGGATGCAAAACTACAGGCTGTTTTCCTTACAAAAATCAACATTGTGGCCTTTAATCATACATTTTGCTACAACTAAATTTAGATCAGATAAAAGTTGGATTCACGCCGATTAACAAAATACGTGCTGATGTAAAAATATAGTGATATACAATAGGTACTTACATCTGCATTGGAGCACAGAGAATTCCTGCAAGAATC
This sequence comes from Triticum urartu, assembly GCF_003073215.2. Taxonomy (NCBI): domain Eukaryota; kingdom Viridiplantae; phylum Streptophyta; class Magnoliopsida; order Poales; family Poaceae; genus Triticum; species Triticum urartu. Next base: position 641,040,556 of record NC_053023.1, on the reverse strand, counting down.
TTTCCTCACATACGATACCAGTGCAGAAGTTCTTCTATCTGTTAAGCTTATTTTCTAAAAGAGAGATGGGTAAGAAACATGTAGAAAATATGATCAACATGCTATAAAATTTCATGATGCAAGGATACGCACACGCTTCTTAGAATGGAGTTGACATATTTTTGCTGGACCGGAGCGGACTAGTTCTTTGGCCACTGGAATCTGCTTATTATCAGTAGGAGTTGGGTTTCTCTGTGCTGGAGCAGTATCTATAAAAGCTGGAGTTGGTTTATTATCTCCTGGCGTTTGGATCTTTTGCAAAGGCCTTGTTTGTAACCCTTCAGATTCTAACATAGCCGTCTTCCCCTTGCATGCCTTGTATAGAAGAATGGTGCTTTAATTATAAAACATACTACAGCAGAGAGATGGAATAGGTACTGAAGAATAGAAAGGCATGACATATTGACATGTATTCCCTCCATCCGAAAAAATGGATGGGTCTAGGCGTATTTTAGTTCTAGATACATCCTTTTTATCCATTTCGGCAACATGTAATCCAGACAGAGGGAGTATGGTGTAAGAGCTAGGGATACGACAGGACAACACAGCAAAAGAACACTAGTTGAATGTAAAACTGTATGCTAGCGGAATACATACAGAAAAAACTAAGGCAACATACACGTGTATGATTGGGAAACTAAGATGGCATTGTAACAGAGCACTAGAACAACACTTCAATGTAAAAAAACATGGCATGGTAGACAGATGAAGTACATACTGATGAATAACAATGCATAAGATATTCAGAAGCATGATGTCCAAATTAAGAAGATGGCATTGCGATAGAGTAGAATGAAAGTACTTGAATTTGAAAACATGTTATCATGAATGGAATAAGTACTGAAAAACAGGAAGGCATGACATATTTACATGCATGATCAGCATGCTAAGAACATGGCATTGCAACAGAGTAGATACACTCCAGGACATTATATGCATGTTGTACCCATATCACAGGCCAAGTTAGAGCAAGGGCCTTGTGGGGTGAAGAGGATTCATCATCTTTCTACAAGTCTTCTGAAGAACTGCCTTTACATGTTCCATCATATTGGGTATCATTGACATCAAGTTTACTGGCCTTTACATTGTTCCATGAGGTTCTTGTGGATATATCAGTGTGTGCAATTATATCTGACATGCATGGAAGACAATTAGTAGTTAGATTTATGTAATGAGTGCTTGTAGGAGACGACATAAATAGTAGGACTGGGGTTAACTAGCAGCAACAGGTCTCATAAACTAAAGGGAGAACACATATGAAAGCTACAGAATATGTATCGTTTGTACTCGAGATTAACTAGATGGCACACAGAAGTATTAAAGAACAACATAGGTAATACTAGAAGTGGTATAATACTATAATCACCAGCCTGTGGGATAGCATTGGCTGATGGATGATAACTATGGAACAACGTTACCTAAAGAACAAGTATCTTAGCTGAACTATGGAACAACGTTAACTCCTGAACAAGACCCGTAAGAGATCAGCATGAGTATACAGTGAAATGTGATGATCTATTTTCCATTCTTAGATGAATAACAAAGCCATAAATGTTCCACACAAGTAAGATGAGGGTACAACCTATCTGGCTGCCATCCATAGGAGTGAGCATCATGTGCTGACTTGTCGATGGCCCTGCAGTTGTTGTGGCTGTCCAAGTCGGGCACGCGCATTCGATGCAGGGAACTGTTGAGTGGGGACTATAGCTCCCTTCTAGTGTATGCTTCCCTTGTTGGAGCAGCTGCGGTGAGTCGGAAGACGGTGTGTCTGAAGATGCAGATAACGCATAATGTTAAGAACGACATATCTCTTTGATCTGAAGAAATACACTAAGAGATAAATAGCAAGGTACGAGAGTGGTCACATGTCTGTTGACTAAAGACTAAATTGGGGTCACACGATTTTATTTTATTTTGGTACTGTCCGATCTACGCCGGATGGCTTGATGGCTGTATTGTGCCTCCCAGCTGACACTGTTCGGAATCTTTCCCGAAGAGCCAGCGACCACCGGCAGAGCAGCCTGCCTCCGCCGTCCGTGGCCCCGACCAAAACTCCGCTCCCCGCCCCACCGCACTACCGTGGTTGCGCCGCCCCTGGGCCAATCCACAAAGACTCGCCGTCATCCAGATCCGGCGGCGACAGTACCTTCAACCCAGCAACTCTAAGATAGCCATCTAAGCGCTGCTTCCGTGGCGAACTTGCGCCCCCACACACTTACATGTATCCATCTAGTCGAACCACGAAGGACGGAAACAAGCTTGTCGAAGATAGCAACAACTTCATAGTTCTTGTAATTCCAAGAGCGGTTGGGAACTCGACAAATTGCTATCTTCCATAGAAGACAATCACCATGATTGTATTTGAACGTCCATACAATACCGGTGTGCTCAACCTCTGGGCAGTCTGCTGATATTTTTGGAAGTGGAACCCGGTGACGAGTGTACACATTCACAAGTTCCCACTCGCAGTTGGACCCAATGTAAACAACCCAATCTACATTTGCGCCTGCCCAAGCCTTACCCTCAAGCGATGGCATCTTAACATCATACGTATCATTCTCAAGCGGCATCAACTTGCACAAGGCGAGGCCTCCGTCGTCCCTGCGCCAGTCATCAGGGTCACGACGAAGAAGATAGGGGAGATCAAACCGCTCCTTGACTCTTGGGTTCCTTGTAATGATGTTATTAGTTGAGTCGAAAATGGTCTTGAACGAACCTGCCATGCTAGCCGAGGTGATGACGTCGCACCGATCAGTGAGTTCCTCCGCCACGTCATCTTTTAGATCGGGGCAAGAATAACGGGGTCGTTTTCGGCCTGTTCCCTCCATGGAGAAGATGATCGAACAATGGCAGAAGGAAGGGTGAAGGGCTGAAGGTAAATGGAGGAGGGAGAGGAAGAGTGTGCGACAGCAGTTCCAAATCGAGAGGGAAAGGCGAAGAGTCGGTGGACGGTTGCCAGTTTGCCATGGTTCACGAAGAGGCGCCCCAGCCTACACGTCCGTTCGGAAATACTAGTAGAAAAGGACTCGCCGTCGTCTCACTGATATGTTGGAATGGGACCACATGTCAACGAAACATGGTGTGTAATTTCTCGTGCAAAATGCGATTTGGCCGTGTTGGCCCGAGGTGCCGCATTAGTTATCGACCTTTATTTTTTAATGGCGTGCCGTTCAGTTTTGAAGCACGACTAACTGATACTGTACGCAGAGAAAATATAAACTACTCTACCACTACTCCACCTATAGTACTAGTAGTATAAAAAAGATAGATAGGCTGAAGCTTCAGCGCTTTCTTGCTAAGGGCTGCCCACTTGCTTCTCACACTATCACCCTCTCTCCAGATCTAAAAAATACGGCCTCTCTCTCCCTCCTCACCGGTGGTCACAGATCCGCCGGGGAAGAAAAGGACGTGCAATGTTGACACACTCGTTGTCGGCGAGCGAGGTCACGCACCGACGACAAGGCCGTCCTCTCATACCTAGCGCCCGTGCGGGATGGCCTCCGTCCCCAAGCTCGCTGTCGTAGTGTGTGCGGAGGACGACGACCACGAGCGAAGCCACTTCCCGCCGACCCTCAGGTATGCTACCTCTTTTCGAACCATACCCTTGTTCTATTGCCCCATCTGCCACGTCGTTGCATGTGGATCTTTTTCCACTCCACCATCTTCCCAATTTGCTATCCTCTGCTCTGCTGGCCACGCAAACGAAAACCATAATTTGCACTATTAAAGGAAACCCTACCTCATGCAGACTAATCCATGTCTGGGTTGAATAAGGAAAGGAAGGGAGACTGTACTATCCAAGAGAGTAGGCATCGAACCCGCATCTAGGTTGAAAAGGGGAAAATCAGTAGCTAAGGAACGAGTCTCGTGTCTCTTGGTTGAAGAAGGATAGAAAGGCATGGCAATGCAATAGAGAATGACCAGGTCGATCGGTTTGTTGTCCTCACATAGGAAAAGGTTGGCTAAAGAGAACAAAAATGGGACGTAATCCACATATGCTGCCTGGATATTTGTTGCTCTAGGCAACCATACCTCCCTCACCACTCTGCGTCCGTGGAGGTACATCATACTGGTGCGCCCACTGTCCGAATGGGCCTCCCATGCTCTTATTGCCACTTTTTTGCTGTTAGTACAACGCCAGCAGTCAAGTCAAGCAATGCTACTACTAAAGTGATGCCACATTTAACTAATGCCGCTCTCAGTCTAATGCCACCGATAAATTTAAGCAATGCCATTTAATGTCACTGGATTATTTCAGGGTTAGCTGTTCATTGTGGATGTATTAAAGATTTTTCAGCTAAGGCATTCTAATGCTGTTGCACAGCCAGTATACCAATGATGAAACTTGTTACTACCTTCAGATTTTTGCACTGTTAATGCTTATAGATTACATACCTCACTTTCATGAGATAAGTTAATTTTTTTGTACAGTGTCACCAAAATGCCAAGGCGCTGATGTCATTTTATTTTGGTTAAATTGCACACAAAAATTATGAAGACAAGAGGAAAGGTCAAGAGTGGGCACCTCCTCCTCCGGCTATTCTCTTGATTCGTTTGATCAAGTTTTCATGTTTGATCGATTATCAAGATTGGGATAGCAATTTTTTAGGTCCCCATGAGTTCGAAATGATATTTACCTTGGAGATACATGGTTTGCAATTTTTTATACTGTCATTAGTTAATAATGCTAGTTACCTTCAGACTTCTGTATTTGGTTTAATGCTCATGCACAGCTAGTATACCAATGCTGAAACTTGTTACCTTTACATTTTGTATTGTTAATTCTTATAGAAATCTTCCAGTGCTAGAGTTTATTGAAATCTGTTCAATAAAACCATTATACTGTACCCTGTAATAAACTAACTACTCTACTGTTGCACTAGCCACTGAATTAGTGTATATTTGTAGTATTCGAATGGTGTTGCATTAGCGTATGGACATAAATAAAGTGTGGCAAGCTTTCCCGGATATGTGCTCAGGAAAACTACTACCTATTTTTCTAAATACTAGACGTTTGGGTACTTTAAATTGAACCGCGAAAACGTCTTATATTAAGGAACGGAGGGTGTAGAGTTCACTCAAATTATCTCGGTAAAGCTAGTCACACCTTTGTTAAAAATAATGTTCATTATGTTATCAGAGGAGGTCTGTATGTTTGTCTCTAATGCCTGTCGACTACATACCTGACATCATGATGTAATGTTAAGTCATTTCCTTTTGTACAGTGTCACTGTATTGTGAAGGCGGTGATGGCATTTTATTTTAGTTGAACTGCACAAAATATGCTTAAAAGAAGAGGAAAGGTCAGGAGTCCATCATTCTTTCAAAAAGAACTATATATGCCTTTCTCACATCAGCCGCTATTGCCTTATTTATTCCTTCAAACAGGTGGTTAGAAATAGTCTTGCTACCTTTTCCATTAAGAAATTGGAATGCTTATATTTGTGAGTCTACGCTTCAACTAGTGTCATTTTTACAGTAATCACACTTTCAATATCTATGCAAATAGGGATGCTCGATTTTAGTGGAACTGCACAAAAAGTCCAACTGGTTCAACATTAGGAGCATGTTTTCTTCCAAACCTTTATATCCAATTGGTGGTACTATGAGTTGTTCATTACGAAGGTACATGGTTTGCTACTATCTTGCTACTCTTTTTGTACTGTCATTAGATAGTAATACTAGTGGTTTGCATGTGAATTTATTGGCAGGGCGGACCTACATTGGAGGTGCAGGACATGATTCAATGATTGGATGCTCAATTTTGGTTGTATCGATTTCACCTCTTCCATCACTGCGAACATGGATATCCTTGGTCTGATGAAGAATAGGCGCTATATTTCTGCTCTGAACCAGCAAATCAATTCAGTATGAAATTGTCCAGGGCAAAACACAACTGTATCAGATTGTCCAGTGCAGAACATGACAGATGCTAAGCGGAAGAGACATGTTTAAACCGAAAATACAAGGTGTGGTATATGTTTACTATCTGCTTGATATTTGTGCAGACAGAGATATCTGCCCGTTTCTACTTGGCAAACAAACAAAGTGACCGCAATTTTGGTTGAACTGCACAAGAGAATAGTATAGTCACTGCATGCAGTGCCATTTGAAAATAGACACAGAAAGATTGGATAGTCACTTCATGGACTGCAGAAAAGTAGTACTGTACTATTTATTGGCCAACACTAGGTGCTTCATTGCTTTGGTCTGATTATACAATGGGCATCATTTTGCCTAAGTTAAAGTTTGTATTTAGAAAAAGTCTCGCGGTGTGATCGAGAGAAGACCAAATCATATTGCAGTGGATGTTCCTCCATCATGTGTGGTTCATTCTCATGGTTCCAGCTATTGGTGAAACCACTTACTTTTGCAAGAGGAATTGTAGACTTCACAAACAAATTTGTCTTTCAGTCTGTACTGAATGTTGGCCAAGAGAAGCATCCATGTTAGTAGGAAGAACAGATGTTTTTTCTAGATCTTTGCTTTTGGAGCTACATATTTGTACATGATCTATGAATCATTGAGATGCATTAACATGTTGATCTTATGTATGGGAATCGTACTAGTTGGTTTTAGTTGCGACGCAAGATCCAAAGTGGCCGATCTTTGCTTTTGGAGCTACATATTTGTATATGATCTGTGAATCATTGAGATGCATTAACAGTTACTTATTTCTGTTCGCTCAGTGTTTACAAGTTACTGATCGATCACTAGCTAGCCTAATAATGCGCTCCTGGTAGTTTTATTTGCGACGCAAGATCCGAAGTGGCAGTTTTTTGAATAAAAATTCCTACCTCTGAAGAAACTGACAATCTACACTATCCTACCTACTCGATCCTACACGGATAAATAGCGGATCACGCACGTACTACCTCTTTTCCGGTTTGCAGGGCTCAATTCAAGAAACGACCTACTCGATCCTACACGAATAAATAGCAGATCACACACGTACTAGTACCTCCTTTCCAGTTTGCAGGGCTTAATTCAAACCTCTCACCAACCAAGGTACTCCCTCCGTCCGGGTTTATTAGTCCCGTGAGCAAAGCAGCAAGACCAAGACACGGCAATAATTAACGGCATGCATAAGTTTAAGCCTATTTAATTCCAGCGATTTAAGTGCCTGCATGCGTGCCCTCAGCTGCGACTCGTTGCATGCTGCTCCGCGTACGGGCTGCGAGCGATTCTGAGTGCCTGCATGCAACCGGCCGTAATTAAGGCAGCTAACTAATGCAAAAAAAGATGCGCTTTAATTGTTGCAGGCTTTTTAAATCCGTGGAGTCATTATTGACAAGGAGGGAGATGATTCGAGTGCACTCGTTTGACCATCATGCCGACATGCGACCCAAACGGGATGGGGCGGCACAGTCATAATTTCAGTTTCTCTAGTTTTCCACAGCAAGCTGGCGCGCTAAGCCATGCCTGCTTATGCATTGAATTCTGATGACCGTCGTGCTACCTTCCGCCTATAAGTACTGTTTCCAGCCTTCTCCGGTGGCACCGTGACCCAACTTGCCACATCCTCATAAGCCCCCACCGGCCCGACGTTGCTCGCCACGTCCACCATTGCCCCGCTCGTCCGTGGTAGGCGAGGCCGGAGGCGGTCACAACCGGAACTAGTGTTCGGTTTTTCACCGGAAGGCAGACAGAGGGAGGAGGCATTCTATCTGTCTTTAGATGGCAATGCGGAGATCGTGGACTTGTTGGAGCGCGACCGCCTGGCGGAGGAGTAGGATTTGTTGGAGCGCGATCGCCTGGCGGAGGAGCAGCGTATCACCGATTTGCGCCGCCAGCGGGACATGGAGCAGCAGCGCACCAACGCTCTGAGTCGCGAGTAGAGCACCCGCAACTGGGCCGACTACATGGACGCCGGCGCCTGGCAAATAGCCCTGGAGGCTGTCGGGCACGCACGCATTCGCGACGCCAATTTTTACTACCAGCTCGTCAAGTGGGTTTCCTGCTTGGAAGCCGAAGCTTCGGTGGACCACACCGGCATGGAAAGGGCCAACGCGCACGAGCAACATGCCCTATCGCACCTCTGGCAAGTCCGAGGCGAGGCGCCAGACGCCGGTGCCGGAGTTTAGCATGTACCGCAGATGGCGGCCGACATCATCTAGTTAGCTAAGAGTAAGTTAGTACTTGTACGCTACTAGAGTATTAGTGGGAGTAGATAGTTAACTTGGCTATGATGGTTGTCAACGTGGAAGTTCTGTACTCTATATGTGGATCAGACCTGTTACTTTGCTCTGAATATTGAACTTTTCATTTGAACCTATGGAATGGGCCATTATTTTTTTAAATGGGTTGTATTTGTCCTCCACGGGTTTAGAGGCTGACTTGTGGGCCTACCAAGTTGACGCATACACAATTAGGAGATGATTGTATGTGGAGAGGATGACAACAGGGACTCGTCAAGGTCATGGCAGTACGCAAGCAAGTGCCTCCGCATTTCAAGCCAATAAAAATGGCTCCTCCTAATGGATTTCTGACATCTGGGTCCCATGTCACTATCAACGTAGTCAATAAACGAGAGAATTGCACAACGAGCGGCTGACACCAGGGACCCAGCAGCTCGCCCAGTTATTTTTGTTTTGGGTTAATTTGATAAATGCCACCCCAAATCTGGTGTTTCCGAGAAATGCCACTGCAATTTCCAAACTTCAAAAAATGCCATTTCATGCCATTTCTAGTGGCATTTTTTGAAGTCTGGAGTGGCGTTTTTCAAAGTTTGCAAACTGCAGTGGCATTTTTCAATGTTTGCAAAAATTGCAGTGGCATTTTTCAAAGTTTGGAAATTGCAGTGGCATTTTCATGAATCACCATAATTGGAGTGGCATTTATCTAATTTCTTTTTGAGACGGAAGCAGGGTGTCAACTGGGCTGTGCGGGACACTCTGGCCTGTCTAGACAACCTTTTCTTTTATGTTTACCACAGACCAGCCCAGTAGTTTTTTTCTTTCTGAAAATGGATAGCCCAGTTTATTTGTGATTTGTCAAGTAAGTCGCTTTATCAGTCCTGTTGGGCTGCAAATCTTTCAAGACGAGGAGAGCTTCATTCGGCTGGCTGAGAAAATGGCCTATCAGTAATTAGAAATGGGCTGTACATTTTTAAAACACATAAAACCGACAATTAGTTTCAAATATCTTTTTTTCATTTTGAGATTTTAAATTACATTGATTTTTATGCGTGGACAATTTATTGGATTTTATATTGATATACATTTATTTTTAAAATTAGTCTGAATGTGACTCGAAATTTTGGGATTAAAAATAGTTCAGACCTCACCGACATATGCAAAATTTCGTATAATTTTTTAACCGTGGCCACAATATGGGCTGTAATGCTAACAAAAAGAATATGGGCTCCAAAAAAACCGTAAGAATTAGCAAATGGGCTGTAAATTATTAGAAATAATGGTAGATGGCCTGTATGCTGTTTTCCACAGATTTGAGGCTTTTCTAAAAAAAAGGTTGACGCACAAGCAGTGACTATTGGATGTCCATCCAACGACCGTCGTGCTTCTTCAATCTCTGCTCTTCCTGCTCCAGCCGCTCAAATAAGCGCCGGCGGGACTGCCTGCTCCCTCCTCCCCACGGCCGGCTGTGCTGCCGCGCAGGCCTCAGCACCCCACCGTACTCCCATCGCTGGCCTAGCCATCCCTCTACTCACCCACACCTGCTGTTATTCTTCGGCGACGGCAGACGAACCAGTAAACCCTCGTACAGTCGTACTCCCCTCTGCGTGGGAAACAACTACCGAGTCTTCCCTGGCTCCGTGTCGTTCCCTTCCTAGGCCTCGCCGTCGTCCACCGCCCTGGTGCTCTCGGCGTGGCGTGGTCAATGTGGTCAACGACCGACATGCATCTGAAGTGGACTGTACGTGGAGAGGATGACAACTGGGTCCACGGCTACACGCAAGGAAATGCCTCCTTATTACGCGCAAAATAATGATTCCTCCACCTAACATCTGGGACCCACCGAAAGGGCCTCTGTATTTTGTGAAAAAAACGTTACCGCCGTTGACAGCTCGGACCCACCAGCTATATCTTCGCACGCAAGGAAGTGCCTCCTTATTACGCACAAAAAAATGAATACTCCCCCTGCTAGCTGGGACCCAGTATAGTGGGCCTACTAAGTTGACGAGGACGGAGGGCTTTGCCAACTTAGTCAATATGCACGATTCTAGCTCGAGTGACCGTACGATGTCCATCCAACGGCCGTAGTGCTTCTTCAACCTCTGGTCTTCTTGCTCCAGCCGCCCAAAGCAGCGCCGGTCGTGCCGCCTGCTCCTGCCTCCCGTGGCCTGCTGCTGCCACGGAGGCCTCACTGCCCCCATACTACTCCCACCGCTGGCCAGGCCATCCCTCCACACCCCCTGTTATTCTGCAGCGACGGCAGCACAGCCAAACCAGTGAACCCTCATACTCCTCTCCGCGTGGGCATCCACTGCCGCGTCTTCCCCAGCTCCGCGTCGTCTCCTTCCTAGGCCTCGCCACGGTCCACCGCCGTGGTGCTCTCGGCGCGGCGTGATCAATGTGGTCAACGATCGACTTCCATTGGAAGAGTACTGTATGTGGAGAGGCTGACAGCTGGGTCCACGGCAGCCGCAAGGAAGTGCCTCCTTATTACATGGAAAATAATTATTCCTCCACCTGACAGCAGGGACCCACCGGACGGGCCACCAGTATTTCACGAAAAAAAATGTTCCCCCCTGATTGCTGGGACCCACCAGACGGGCCACCGTATTTCGTGACAAAACGTTCCCCCCGCTGTCAGCTCGGACCCATCCGGAAGTGCCTCCTTATTACGCACAAAAAAATGAATACTCCCCCTGCTAGCTGGGACCCACCATGGTGGGAGGCCGACTTGTGGGCCTACTAAGTTGACCGGGATAGAGGCCTTTGTCAACTTTAGTCAATATGAACGATTCTAGCTCCAGTGACCGTACGATGTCCATCCAACGGCTGTAGTGCTTCTTCAACCTCTGGACTTCTTGCTCCAGCCGCCCAAAGCAGCGCCGGTCATGCCGCATGCTCCTGCCTCCCATGGCCGGCTGTGATGCCGCGGAGGCCTCACCGCCTCCTACTACTCCCACCGCTGGCCAGGCCATTCCTCTACTCACCCACACCCCCTGTTATTCTGCGGCAACGGCAGCCTCACACTACAGCCGAACCAGTCAACCCTCGTACTCCTCTCCGCGTGGGCATCCACTGCTGCGTCTTCCCCGGCTCCGTGTCGTCCCCTTCCTAGGCCTCGCCATCGTCCACCGCCGTGGTGCTCTCGGCACGGCGTGGTCAACATGGTCAATGACCGACTTCCATCGGAAGAGTACTGTACGTGGAGAGGCTGACAAGTGGGTCTACGACATCCGCAAGGAAGTGCCTCCTTATTACACACAAAATAATTATTCCTCCACCTGACAGCGGGGACCCACCGGACGGGCCACCGTATTTCACAAAAAAACGTTTCCCCCTGACTGCTGGGACCCACCAGCTACATCTTCGCACGCAAGGAAGTGCGTCCGAAAAAAAACAATTCGCCCCCCTGACTGCCGGGACCCACCAGCTAGATCTTCGCACGCAAGGAAGTGCGTCCGGGCAAAAAATAAAAAAACAATTCGCCCCCTGACTGCTGGGACCCACCATCTACATCTTCACACGCAAGGAAGTGCCTGACAGTCGGGACCCACCTGGTCGAAGCGTACGTAGCGTTGTCATTCTGGTCAGAGACGTGTATGTATATACTGGTGGATGTAGAGGCGTGCATGTGTCGTAGTAGAGGCGCGCACGTAGCATGTACACGTACGTACAACGGCCAGGGTGCAAGAAAGAAAATATGGCCACGTACGTACATACGGGCGGGGTCTCGAACGCCTACTCGTGCATATATACGGCCAGGGCTCATGTACATGACTAGGTCAGAACGGAGAAACAACATCGTCATCGTGTTCATGGGGAGCCAACCGGCTGGGTCGGAACAGAATGCGTCGTCGTGTTCATCGGGAGGGCTTGGATGGAACAGACGATGGAAACGAGGCCTGGCGTACCGCACAACAGAGGAAACGGCCTTGTGTTCGACCAGCCACGTTCGAAACGGGATCCTGTTCATCGAGAGGGGTCTAGCGTACCGTAAACGGACTTGTGTTGGACCTCCTACGGTCGAAACAGGGTCCTGTTGATCGGGAGGGGTGTGGCGTACCACAAAACGGACGAAACAGACTTGTGTTGGAGCGCTACGGTCGAAACAGGGGTCCTGTTCATCGGGAGGGGTGTGGCGTACCACAAAACGGGACTCCACGGGATACTGTTCATCTCCACCGTCGACCTCCTCCAGCCTCCATGGGCTACTATTCATCCACCATTGACCTCCTCCAGCCTCCACGAGCTCCTGTTCATCCATGGGCTCCTGTTCATCCACCCTCCACCGTGCGCTACTCCACCGGCTACTATTCAACCACCCCTCTCCATGGGCTCCTGTTCAACCACCCCTCCACGGGCTACTGTTCATCCACCCCTCCACCGTCTACTGTTGATCCAGCCCTCCATAGGGTCGTCCTGTTCATCCAACCCTCCACGGGGGCCTGTTCATCCAGCCACAACCGGCTCGATCGATCGGGGTCCTGTTCATCCAGAGGCAACGCCACGGGGTCCTGTTCATCCACTCCCACGGCTCACTGTTCATCCAAACCCCCCCGCAACGCTCACTGTTCATCCAAACCCCCCTGCAACGCTCACTGTTCATCCAGAGGCAACATCGATCAGCTTCAGTTAGGAGCAGTAGCGAAGGAATCGCTTGATCGCTCAGTTTCAGTAACGCGTAGCCTGCAGTGCAATCGCTCGGGTTCAGTTAGGCGACGCCTCGCTCGGGTTCAGTTAGATCCCAATGCCTCGCACACGCGCACATACGTGTACGAGAGAAACGCGCATCACTCGGCCCCGACCACCCACCGTAACCGGGAACTCGCCAAAATTTTCCTCGCCCTCGCTTCTACCACGGGTTTTTCCCTCATGGACGACCCAAAAATGTCATGCAGCTGCGTCTCCGGCCCGCCCAGGATGAAAAGTCCATTTTCTATCATGATTTTTTGTCATAGAAGTAGGAGCCCACCACATCTATGATGATACCGGGTTTTGTCACAAATATCGTCATAGAAGTGTCATAAGTATGACAGAATTTTTTTTCGTTCGGCCCAAAATGTCATAGATGTGTCTTTTTTTTGTAGTGTCAACCCCCACCACCATGGACGCAAGAGGGGAAATTGACCCGCACGCTCCTTTGCTGCCAAGTGCGCTGACATGGCAAAGATGTTGGAAATATGCCCTAGAGGTAATAATAAAGTGATTATTATTATATTTCCTTAATCATGATAAAGATTTATTATTCATGCTAGAATTGTATTAACCGGAAACTTAAATACATGTGTGGATACATAAATGAATACCATGTCCCTAGTGGGCCTCTACTAGACTAGCTCGTTGATCAAAAGATGGTTAAGGTTTCCTAACCATAGACATGTTTTGTCACTTGATAACGGGATCACATCATTAGGAGAGTGATATGATGGACATAGACCCATCTGTTAGTTTAGCATATGATTGTTCAGTTTAGTGCTACTACTTTCTTAATGTCAAATACATATTCCTTCGGCCATGATATCATGCAACTCCTGGATACCGAAGGAATACCTTGTGTGCTATCAAACGCCACAATGTAACTGGGAGATCATAAAGATTCTCTACAGGTATCTTCGTAGGTGTCTGTTGAGTTGGCATGGATTGAGATTGGGATTTGTCACTCTGTGTATCGGAGAGGTATCTCTGGGCCCTCTTGGTAATACAACAACACAAGAAGCTTGCAAGCAAAGTGACTAAGGAGTTAGTTACGAGATGATGTATTATGTTACGAGTAAAGAGACTTGCCGGTAACAAGACTGAACTAGGTATGGAGATACCGATGATCGAATCACGAGAAAGTAACATACCGACAGACGAAGGGAACTACGTATGTTGTCATAAAGGTTTGACCGATAAAGATCTTTGTAGAATTTGTAGGAACCAATATGGGCATCCATGTCCCGCTATTGGTTATTGACCGGAGAAGCGTATCGATCATGTCTACCTCATTCTCGAACCCATAGGGTACACACGCCTAACATTTGTTGACGATAAAGTATTATATGAGTTATGTGAAATAGTGTTCGAATGTTGTTCAGAGTCTTGTATGAGATCACGGACATGATGAGGAGCTCCCGAATGGTCCGAAGGTAAAGGTTGATATTTAGAACGATAATATTTGGTCTCCAGAAAGGTTTCGAAATGCACCAGGTAATTATCAGATCACTAGAAGGGGTTCCGGGAAGGCCACAGGGAGTTATTGGGCTTATTGGGCCAACGAGGGAAGCACACCAGCCCACAAGGGGCTGGTGCACCCCACCTCTAGGCGGCCGGCCCTTCAGGAAGGAAAGGGGGAGGTCTAGCTCCTCCCGCCTTCTCTTCCACATGAGAGAAAGGAAAGGGGGGGGGGCTCCCCTCCTGCCTTCTCCCCAAGCGCCAAGAAAGGAAGATGGGCGTGGCTAGGGCAGGAGCCTAGGGCGGCCGTCGACCCTCTTGGGGGTGCCCTAGGCTGCCTCCTCTCCTCCCCCACCTATATATATGAGGGGAGGGAGAGGGGCAAGACACACCATGATCCCCAAGCTATGTGCGGCGCCCCGTCTCCCTCCAGTCCTAGCTTCTCCTTCGTTCATGTCCATTGTGCTTGGCGAAGCCCTGCAGATAGTTTCACCACCTCCGTCACCATGCCGTCATGCTGCCGGAACTCATCTACTACTTCGCCTCTCTTGTTGGATCGAGAAGGCGAGGACGTCATCGAGCTGAACGTGTGCTGAACGCGGAGGTGCCGTACGTTCGGTACTTGATAGTGGCGGATCATGAAGGTGTACGACTACATCAACCGCGTTGATAAACGCTTCCGCTTAGTGATCTACAAGGGCATGCAGATGCTCTCCCCCTCTTGTAGCTATGCATCTCCATGGATAGATCTTGCGTGTGCATAGAAATTTTTTGTTTTCCATGCAACGTTCCCCAATAGTGGTATCAGCCCTAGGTCTATGCGTAGATGATATGTACGAGTAGAACACAAACGAGTTATGGGCGGTGATGTTCATACTGCTTACCACCAACGTCTTATTTTGATTCGGCGGTATTGTGGGATGAAGCGGCCCGGACCAACCTTACATGTCCACGTACATGAGACCAGTTCCATCGACTGACATGCAACTTGTTTTGCATAAAGGTGGATGGCGGGTGTCTGTTTCTCCTACTTTAGTTGAATCGAATTGGACTACGACCGGTCCTTGCAGAAGGTTAAAACAGCAAACTTGATAATCACCATTGTGGTTTTGCGTAGGTAAGAACGGTTCTTGCTAAGTTGCCCGTAGCATGTACAAACATGGTCTTAGAACACTGGAGACCGAAAGGTCAAACGTGAGTTATATAGTAGATATTGTCCGATTTAGGGTTCCAGCAAAACCCTTGAGGTTCGAACACTGGAGTGCGCACGAATATTTCCCCCTACTGAATCTCGCCCTCAGCCTCACCACGATCTCTAAGCTTAGCTCGATGAACTCACAACACAAGAGACACAAGGTTTATACTAGTTTGGGCCACCGTTGTGGTGTAATACCCTACTCCAGTGTGGTGGTGGTGGATTGCCTCTTGGGCTGATGATGAATAGTACAAGGGAAGAATAGCCTCCTAAGGAGAGGTATTCTTGTGCTTGGTGGATGTGTGTGGGTGAGGATTGCTCAAGATGAGTGGAGGTCGAGACGAGTTCCCGATCCGTTCGTTCCGTTGCCTCCTACTATGGTGGCTAGTCCTATTTATAGAGGCCCTGGTCCTCTCCCCAAATATTGAGCGGGAAGGGATCCAACAACGGCTAATTTGAAAGCGGACAGCTAGTACAAGCTATCCTGACTAAAGATGGTCTTCTCCTGTCAAAGGCGCTCGTGGTGACGCCGTCTTGGGATCCACGATGACCTTCGTCCTGCCGTCCTACTAGTCTTGGTCTTGTTGCACCGATATGGAAACCTTTGCCTGATGTCTCGGTACTCTGCGCCTGCGCTTGCCCCCTTAGCATCAAAGGGGAAACGAGGACACTGCACGCGCTGGCGCCCGCCTGGCCTTGGTCGTCACGGCTTGCATCACGGGAACCTCACGAGGTACCCCTTGCCTTGATCTCTCCGCCCACTCGCGAGCCTGCCTGGTGAGGCCGCTCCTGAGGAGGCCGAGGGAGTCCTGGATTAGGGGGTATCCGGACAGCCAGACTATAAACCTATGGCCGGACTGTTGGACTATGAAGATACAAGATTGAAGACTTCGTCCCGTGTCCGGATGGGACTCTCCTTGGCGTGGAAGGCAAGCTTGGCAATACGGATGTGTAGATCTCCTTCCTTGGAACCGACTCTGTGTAACCCTAGCCCCCTCCGGTGTCTATATAAACCGGAGTGTTTAGTCCGTAGGACACAATCACAACAATCATACCATAGGCTAGCTTCTAGGGTTTAGCCTCTCCGATCTCGTGGTAGATCAACTCTTGTACTACCCATATCATCAATATTAATCAAGCAGGAGTAGGGATTTACCTCCATCGAGAGGGCCCGAACCTGGGTAAAAACATCGTGTCCCTTGTCTCCTGTTACCATCCGCCTAGACGCATAGTTCGGGACTCCCTACCCGAGATCTGCTGGTTTTGACACCGACATTGGTGCTTTCATTGAGAGTTCCTCTGTGTCGTCATCATCAGGCTTGATGGTCCTTCGATCATCGTTAGCGATGCAGTCCAGGGTGAGACTTTTCTCCCCGGGCAGATTTTTGTATTCGGCGGCTTTGCACTGCGGGCCAATTCGCCTGGCCATCTGGAGCAGATTGAAAGCTACGCCCCTGGCCATCAGGTCAGGTTTGTAAGCTTAAACTTCACAGCCGATATCCGTGGAGACTTAATCTTCAACGGATTCGAGCCCTTGCCGAGTGCGCTGCACTGTCACGATGGGCATGATTTAGCTTTGCCGCCGGACAATGTTCAGGAGGTCGCACCTGCAACCGCTCCGACCTTCAATTCGAAGCCAATCGAGCCATCCATGGACGGGTGGTTAGGCCCCGCCGTGGAGGCTGCAGCCTCAACGGCGATCGAGCCGAATACCAACCTCACCCTTCGCGAGACCTACGACGTGGCTGATCGGCCACCTCGTGGCCGCGACAGGGCTTCTCGGCCCACAGTTCAAGCCGCACCCCGGCGCCACTCAGAAAATACCAAGGTACGGGGAAACACGCTGGACATGCGAGACATATTGGAGGACAAAGCAAAGCAAGCAAGATCGATCTACGGATCGCGAGGGCGCCCCACCACACGAGACGATCACTCTCACGCCGGATACAGTAAAAGTAAATCTGGCCGGGCCGAACACAACAGACAAGATTCATCCGAGCTGCGTCGTGATATAGCCCAGTACAGAGACACCGCACACCCCCTATGCTTCACGGATGAAGTAATGGATCATCAAATCCCAGAGGGTTTTAAACCCGTCAATATTGAATCATACGCTGGTACAACAGATCCTGTGGTATGGATTGAGGACTACCTCCTGCATATCCACATGGCCCGTGGTGACGATCTACACGCCATCAAGTACCTCCCACTCAAACTTAAAGGACCAGCTCGGCATTGGCTCAACAGCCTACCAGCAGAATCCATTAGCTGTTGGGAGGATCTGGAAGCCGCATTCCTCGACAACTTCTAGGGCACTTACGTGCGACCACCAGATGCCGATGACTTGAGCCACATAATTCAACAGCCAGAAGAATCGGCCAGGCAATTCTGGACACGGTTCCTAACCAAGAAAAATCAAATCGTCGACTGTCCGGATGTAGAGGCCCTACCAGCCTTCAAGCACAACATCCGTGACGAATGGCTTGCCCGGCACCTCGGCCAGGAAAAGCCGAAATCTATGGCAGCCCTCACGACGCTCATGACCCGCTTTTGTGCGGGAGAGGATAGCTGGCTGGCTCGTAGCAATAACATATCAAAGAACCCTGGTACTTCGGATACAAAGGACGGTAACGGTACGTCACGTCGCAACAAACATAAGCACCGCAGCAGCGACAATAATACAGAGGACACGACAGTAAATGCCGGATTCAGAGGCTCCTAGCCCGGTCAGCGGAAAACGCCATTCAAACGAAGTACTGCGGGCCCATCCAGTCTACACCGTATACTCGATCGCTCGTGTCAAATACATGGCACCCCTGACAAGCCAGCCAACCACACCAATAGGGATTGTTGGGTGTTCAAGCAGGCCGGCAAGTTAAATGCCAAAAACAAAGACAAGGGGCTACATAGCAACGGCGAGGAGGAGCCCGACCGCCGAACACCATGGGACAAAAAGGGTTTCCCCCACAAGTGCGGACGGTGAACATGATATACGCAACCCACATCCCCAAGAGGGAGCGGAAGCGTGCGCTAAGGGACATATACGCGTTGGAGCCGGTCGCCCCAAAGTTCAACCCATGGTCCTCCTGCCCGATCACTTTTGATCGCAGGGACCACTCCACTAGTACCCGCCACGGCGGATTTGCCGCATTGGTCCTAGACCCAATCATTGACGGATTTGACCTCACTCGAGTCCTTATGGACGGCGGCAGCAGCCTAAACCTGCTTTACCAGGACACAGTGCGAAAATGGGCATAGATCCCTCAAGGATTAAACCCACAAAAACGACCTTTAAAGGCGTCATACCAGGTGTGGAGGCCCATTGCACAGGCTCAGTCACACTAGAGGTGCTCTTCGGATCCCCGGATAATTTCCGAAGCGAGGAGTTAATCTTCGATATAGTCCCGTTCCACAGTGGCTATCATGCACTGCTCGGACGAACTGCATTTGCAAAATTCAATGCGGTGCCGCACTACGCATACCTCAAGCTCAAGATGCCAGGACCTCGGGGGTCATCACAGTCAATGGAAACACAGAGCGCTCTCTCCGAACCGAGGAGCACACTGCGGCCCTCGCAACAGAAGTATAGAGCAGCCTATCAAGGAAATTCCCCAGTCCAACGATCAGACGTCCGGACACCGTCAAGCATGCTCGCAGTAATCTGCAACAGGACCGCCTGGCATGTTCTGAGCTCGCATAGCAATGCGGCCCCTACCCCAGCCCCATCCAAACGGTGACACACGTGCCACCCGTACACAATTACGCATTGAAAATACCATGGGCACAGGGGAGGGGCACGACTACGGCACGCCCCAA
Organism: Triticum urartu; assembly: GCF_003073215.2. Lineage (NCBI taxonomy): Eukaryota > Viridiplantae > Streptophyta > Magnoliopsida > Poales > Poaceae > Triticum > Triticum urartu. Next base: position 641,021,218 of record NC_053023.1, on the reverse strand, counting down.
AACGTGGCTCAACCACACTAGGGGCTCCCTACTTTGTTATTTTTTCTCTCTTCCAGGACTTTACTCTCTGGAAGCCCTGTCCAGCAGTATAATCGCCAAACACACGACGCAAGGACCAGGGGAGCCGAAAGCTATGTCGCATCATGGAACTCCCAGGTGGTCTCTATAACGAGCAAAATACCTGCTTTAACTACCATTCCGCAGCTTACCCTTGGAGGAGACATGTCAAATAGTCCCAATTTCTGCTTATTGCACTACTTGTATCGTTCTGTTCAATGCACCTTTTTCGAATAAACAATGCATAGCTCCAGTCTATTTTTGCATTCTCTTTTATTTTCGTATATATGTTCATTCATGACATTTTTTGCACCCGTACACTTTGGTACGGCCAATACACCAGGAGCTTTAGTACCCCACAATATGGTGTGATAAGCCCGAACACTTTCACAAGTGCGGCACCCCGAACTTATAGCATTATATGCATCAGCTCCATATCATGTCTTGGGTCAATAGTTGGGTTTGCCCGGCTCCCACGTTTTGGTACCTTACGTTCCGTTATATCGGCTAAGGTAGCACTGGGAGAACTACTGCGATTGTGCCCCGGTTCAGCTAGGCTAAGCACCTCAGTAGAGAAAGCTAAAACTGACTGTCATGATAAGGCGAGAGCTGGTCGTTGTTCGAGAGGTTTCGAGTCCCTAAAGACTTATGCCGCTTAGGGCAAGGAGTCGGCTTTGTCCAGCTTAGGCGTGGATAGCGCCCCAAACTCGGTCTTCCGAATACTAGGGGCTTCGCCAAAATTTAAAATTATAGAATTCTATGGCTAAGTGAGAGTGACAAAGCATTATAGTCCGATTGCCTTGTTTGTTGTGCTGAGCGCCTCCCTCGAAGGACCCAAGAATGGGAAAAAGAGCGCTCAGGTTTATCCCGAACACCCCAACACTCGTGGCTTGGGGGCAGAAGCTGATGACTCGCCATCTCTCAGATTCAATAAACGGCCGCACAGAAGGTAATATTTTAAATTCAAACAAGCGTTGCATAGCGCATATGAACAAGTTTTCAGCGTACAGGATAACAAATGCGAGTTCACTCAAAAATTACATCTCTGGCACACTCATCCGCCACAAGGCGGGCACCCTTCAGGACACCCTCATGGTACATCTCAGGGCGGTGATGCTCCTTGCCCGGCGGCGGCCCATCCGTCACCAGCTTCTCCGCATCCATCTTGCCCTAGTGAAATTTAACACGGGCAAGCGCCCTGCGGGCACCTTCGATGCAGACGGAGTGCTTGATGACCTCAAGCCAAGGGCAGGCATCCGCAAGCCGCTTCACCAGCCCGAAGTAGCTCCCTGGCATGGCCTCTCTAGGCCACAGCCGGACTATCAGACCCTTCGTGGCCTGTTCGGCCGCCTTATGGAGCTCGACCAACTGCTTCAGCTGGTCGCTTAGGGGCATCGGCTGTTCGGCCTCAGTATACTGAGACCAGAACACCTTCTCTGTCGAGCTCCTCTCCTCGGCTCGGTAGTACTTGGTGGCATCTAACACACTGCGGGGAAAATCTGCGAACGCTCCTGGAGAGCTCTGGACTCGGGTAAGTAACAAGTAATTCACTTTTACGTGCTTGCTTTGCATAATGAATGCCTTACCCGCCGCTATCTTCTTTATCACCTCAATTTCTTGGAGGGCCTTTTGGGCTTCGGCCTTGGCATGCTTGGCACTCTCGAGGGCCGAGGTAAGCTCGGACTCTCGTGTCTTCGAGTCAAGCTCCAAACTCTCATGTTTTTTCATGAGATCCTGGAGCTCTTGCTGCACCTCCTCCACCCGCGCTTCCTACTTCCCTCGCTCGGTGCGCTCCGTGGCCGCTTTCTTTTCGGCCTCGGACAGTGCTTGCTTCAGGGTCACCACCTCGGTTGTGGCCCCTGCCATAGCCATGATGATCTTGTCATTTTTTGCAACCACACCTTTTTTATATACTTACACAAGGTATTACTTACCTTCTTTCTCCTCGAGATGCTTCTTGGCAAGGCCGAGCTCTTTCTCGGACCGCTCAAGGCCCTGCTTCAATGCGTCGACCTCCGCAGTAAGTGTTGCAGAGGTCAGCAGCGCATCCTGCATACCCATATCGACATACTTATGTTAGACTCCTGCGGATATTCTTAGATCCTCAATTCGGCTTTTCTTTGTGAACATCGTACTGAGCATCAGGGGCACTGTCTATGCGGTAATATTTTCATATATTTTAAATACATACCTCAAAGCATCTTAGAAGGCTGGCACAGGCTTCAGTCAGTCCGCTCTTGGCGGACTGAACCTTCTGGATCACCGTACTCATTATAGTACGGTGCTCCTCGTCGATGGAGGCGCCATTAAGCACCTCCAGCAAATTATCCGGTGCCTCCGGTTGGACAGAGGTTGCCGGCACGGTAGGTTTGACCCTCTTAGTGGGAGGCCGCCTGCCGGAGTCCGGAACCACTGGAGGTTCCGGTGCGGTGTTCGACCCAGGGCCGGACTTGGAGCCCTTGGGAACCTTGCTCCCTTTGCGCCTGCAGTCCAGAAGGTTGCCCCGTGGCGCCTTCAGGACTACCTCCCCTCGGCTTGATGCCCTTTGAGACAACACCTCGGCGTTGTCCGTAGGGCGGGGGGAGGAGGCAGTCGGAAGTGATCCTCCGCTGCTCATGGCAGACGGGTCCAAAGAGCCGCTCGACGAGGATATGTCAATACGGGCCCGGGACGGACTGCATAACCATGTCCGACGTTAGAAGAAGCTGTGCAATTATAAGATAGCACGAGTTACTCGGGTGTCTGAATACTTACGATCTCGCCCGGGTCTTGGCCCTGAGTGGCCACTCCTCTTCGCCGTCGGCAGGGTGGCGGAGTAGTCCGGAGGGAGGGTCTTCCCCTTCTTGGACCCTCCGGCCTCCCCAGTTGGGGCGGCCTTCCTTTTCTTTTCTTCCCCTGCTGGAGGGGAAGAAGTTTCTTTTTCCTCCTCCTCATCTTCGTGGGAGGAGTGCACCTCGGAGTCATCAGACGACGAGTCTGATACCGCCGGGCGCCGGGAACTCTTTTGGGTTCCCGTGGCCTTCTTCTTGGCCTTCTTCTCCGGCACCACGTAAGGTGCCGGAACCAGCAGCTCCGCTAAGCGAGCATCTGCTGGGCCTTCGGGCAGAGGAGCCGGACAGTCAATCTGTTCGGCCGTCTCCATCCATTCCTGTCAAAGGTACAAGAGCTTAGATCCCGCATAGAGTTAAACTATGAAAAATGAGTATCCTGTAAAAGGTAAAATAGCTTACTGCGCTGGGTTGGCGCTTCGCGCAGAATCCGCGATCCTCGGTAGTGGGAGGGGGAACCTCGACGCCCTTGAATAGCACATTCCAGGCATCCTCGTGTGTTGTGTCGTAGAGCCTTTTCAGGGTTTGGTGTTGGGCCGGGTCGAACTCCCACAAGTTGAACGCCTGTTGTTGACACGGGACGATCCAGCGGATGAGCATGACCTGGACTATGTTGACGAGTTTGAGCTTCTTGCTCACCATGTTTTGGATACATGTTTGGAGTCCAGTCAGCTCTCCCGAACTACCCCAGGACAAGCCCTTCTCTTGCCAAGAGGTGAGCCGCGTGGCAATGCCGGATCGGAACTCCACTACTAGGGAAAAGGCTAGCAGCAGCGCGGGTTTTAGACCTATCAGTAGCGCAGGGTGGTGCGCTACTGATAAGGCGCAACAGCTAACGAATAGCAGTAGCATGCCTCCACCCACGCTACGGCTAAATCGACTTAGTAGCAGCGAGTTCCAGGAGGAGCGCTGCTGGTAATTAGTAGTAGCGCTTCTCTCTGCCCGCGCTGCTACTATTATTTCGTATTTTATTTCTTTTTTATTTCATGTTGTATTCGTACACCTTTACACAAATTTTCATACAATAGGAATTTACAAATTGTTTTTACATCATAATGAGTTATTACATCACGGGGTGAAAGAACCGTGTGGACTAGTTTCAAGTGGACGGACATCCACTTGAAACTAATCGGCGGTTCTTTCACCCAATGATATAATAAATATCATCATCATCATCATATCATTAACAACTTATCCTCATCATCATCATATCATTGGTCACTAGTCGTAATCACAAGTACTCCTGACATCTTCAACTCTAACACACTGTATCACATAATAAACATATTGTACCTCATAGGACCTACTACATTCTCTTAGGACCTACTATATTCTCTAAGGTAAAATAACAAAAAACAAGATAGCCCCTCGCTCTCCATTATGGAGACTGTAGATTATCCTATCTCCAATTCTTGCCTTTCGCTTAATGTTGCTTCCAAGAACCTCCTTACGAATGTCCAAACATTTTTCCACTCTTTGATTAGCATGTGTTCACCGGTTTCAGAAATTCGATATGCACAGGTGAGATCCGTAGGATGACCTGGCTGTAGGTTCAGAACTTCAAGGCAACCATTGTAATACATCAGATGAGGCACACAATCCATCGGGATTTTCTGTTGAAAAACATAGTAATAACTTCGTAGTTAGCAATGATGTACTAGTTTTAGAAGTATGCAAAAGATGCACGGATGTCGTAATAGTAAAATATCTTACCAGGGTATCTCCATAGATGTTATCATGGTTCAACACGTGCACTAGTGGCACGTATTCACCATAATTTGGAGGAGTTTGATAATAGGTATTGTAATTCTCAAAAAAGTACAATAAGCAATCAGATGATTTTTCTCCTTATAAGTTAATTCAGAGCCATCAATGTAGTGGGTTTTGTCTACCATCTTCCGCACATTCTTTGAGGATTCAAAATAAGTTGTCAATGGAAATAAGCTTTCAACTATTTTGAAATAAACAATATAAATTAGTTAATAACTATGTTTGAGAAACTCACATTGCGGTAGAATCGGAAGCGTATCAACAAGGACCCAAATGTCCATATTGTCTTGCTCGATGTCAGGATGACCAAGATCCATGGTGACAATCATACCCTCATAAAAACCATACATTTTGCAAAGTGCATCCCAATTTTGACAACCAAAATGGGTTACGCTCTGAGAATTATACAAATTTACTTCAAAATCGATATCATGATGGGTCCTTAGGTGTATTTTTTTGTTTGAAAATTTTCATGGTGTTCAAAACCCATCCTCTCCAAGACATAGTGTCTTGCATGGCATGGGATAAGCTAGTCGAATTGTAAAAGATGAAAATTAGACGTTGAAATAGTTGAAGTCATGCTTAATTATGAAAAAAAACACTTGTCGTTGTTGCGTACCGTTTCAACATCGAAGGTCTCCTCGAGCTTAATGCTGAAGCGCCAATCTTCATCCAGCTCAACGAACCTGTCGCACATACCTCGATCGTCGTGGCACTAGCTGCACTCCCCCGGGAGACTGTCGTCGTCCGAGTACGACATTTCCTATGTTCATAATTCAAAGATTAAACTTGTACAATTAAATATATCTACTAAAAAACCTAAATTAGATCATTATTTTTCAAAGAAAATCCAGGCCACTAGATATTTCCCACATATTCTAGCACAATTCATGCCAGAATTCACGGAAAAATCCAGCATGACCTTTGCTAAAAAAGGACATATCGAGCGCCTGAAATTTTCCGGAACGGAAATTAATCAACACTCCGGCAAAACATAGGCCACTCGGAGGTGTAACCAAAACATGAAATAATTGCTTAAACTAAAAAATAACACCAAATATGGCATGTTCAACTAGTTCTATTAATTCAACTAGTTCTTACTAAATATAAACTTAGTATAAAAAGAAAAAAACTAGTTCTTTCTAAAAATGAAGTAGTTCAACTAGTTATTAATTTACTTACTATACTAGTTCAACTAAAACTTAACTAGTTCAACTAAAACTAAACTAGTTCTATTAATTCAACTAGTTCTTACTAAATATAAACTTACTATAAATAGAAAGAAACTAGCACATCTACTACTACTAATTAACATCCAACTACTACATCTACTACTAATTAACATGTACTACTGCTAATTATACAACCAGTTTACCATCACTACTAGTAATTAATATCCACTACTTCTAAAAATCATTATCTATGAACCCTAAATTAACATCTACTACTACTAAAATCATCTACTAACTAAGCAAAGAGAGAGGGGGTTGGGGAGGGGTGGGGGGCTTACAGAGGGAGAGATGGTGGCAGGGAGGTGCTCGGCGACGGAGGGGCAGCGAGGGTGGGCTCGGGATCGGGAGGGCGGCGGTCCTGGGCGGCGGGCTCGGCGGGCTCGGTCGAGGGCGGCTACGGTGAGGTCGAGGGCGGCGACAGTGTGGTCGAGAGCGGCGGCGGTGAGGTTGAGGGTGGGCGGCGGCGGCGGCGGTGAGGGCGCAGGCGCGCTCGGGCTCGGGCGGCGGCGACAGGGAGTAGGGGAACAGGCCAGTGGGGGGGAATGGAGGACTTAGCGAAATTTTGATGGGGGGGGGGGGGGTGGTTAACTCGAACTAGCAATAGCGCACGTACAGAAAACGCGCTATAGCTAACTTATCTACAGCGCGTTTTGGGAAAAACCGCTACTGCTAATGGAAGCAGTTATTTCTTTTGTTTAGTAAAAACATCAAAAATATACATTGGTCATCATTGATCTTTTTGTGTATAATCTAAATAGTCAACATGAATCCTCACTGTACCTGTATAGGTACAGGCAAGGATTCATATTGCAACCACAAATCATACACATATAGTTCAATGAAGACCAAGTGCTCGAGATAGGTTGAGAAGCAACATATTTAAGGTGGTAAACACCTTGTTCGCTTAGCAGTATGGGACTAAACTTAATTAGTTGCGGTCATACTTACTAGCAGCGAGTTTTGAGCAAAACCGCTGCTACTAAGTTCTTTAGCAGTAGCGCGTCCACGGGAAGGGCGCTACTACTATATCTAGCCTGGAGGCAACACCATGGCAATTATAGTAGTAGCGCTCTTTTCACCTAGAGCGCTACTGCTACTCAGTCATTAGCAGCGCTCTTTTCTAAAGCTCGTTGCTGCTAATTAGCAGTAGCGTCTATTTTTAGACCGTGCCGCTGCTAAGATTCTGTGTATAAGGTTTTCCCTAGTAGTGCTCGGGGGCCGCTGCCCATTTGGGGTCACGCGGCTCGGTGATGTAGAACCACCCCGATTGCCACCCCTTTATGGTCTCCACGTAGGAGCCCTCGAGCCATGTGACGTTGGGCATCTTGCCCACCATGGCGCCTCCGCACTCCGCCTGGCGACCGCCCACTACCTTCGGTTTGACATTGAAGGTCTTCAGCCATAAGCCGAAGTGGGGCTTGATGCGGAGGAAGGCCTCGCACATGATGATAAACGCCGAGATGTTGAGGATGAAGTTCGGGGCCAGATCGTGGAAATCCAGGCCGTAGTAGAACATGAGCCCTCGAACGAATGAGTGGAGAGGGAATCCCAGTCCATGGAGGAAATGGGTAAGGAACACTACACTCTCGTGGGGCCTGGGGGTGGGGAAGAGCTGCCCCTCATCTGGGAGCCGGTGTGCGATGTCGTCGGGCAGGTATCCGGCTCTCCTCAGCTTCTTGATGTGTCCCTCCGTGACGGAGGAAACCATCCACCTGCCTCCCGCTCCAGACATGGTTGGAGAAGGTTGAGGAAGAAAATGCGGACTTGGGCGCTGGAGCTCGAGTGTGCGAAAATGGATGAGCAAAGGAGGAAGAAGGCATGGATGAAAAAGGTGAATCCTTATCCCCTTATATGGGCGGACGAAACTATGCGTCCCCACCAGCCTGGTAAAACTCGCAAACTCGCTTATCCCCCAAGCGCCGTAATCGATGGCGCGGTTGGGTTACCCACGTCCGTATTGATGAGAATTCCCGTAATGAAGGGGACATGATCTCTGCTTCGATAAGACGTGCCAAGGAAACCGCCTCACAAAACGCTCTAAGGTGGGACAGTAAAAAATGATTCGAACAAAGGCTTGGCTGTGATGTGATGTCACGCTACAGAATACGTCAGCAGACTAGATTTGTGAAATATTACTCTCTCTACGGTGGTAATGTGGAACTTGTTTTGCAGAGAAACACGATCCTCGTGTTCAAAATCTTCTATGAAATATTCGGAGGAGGAACCCGCCTTGCAATGCCGAAGACAATCTGCGCCGGACTCATCGTCATTGAAGCCTGGTTCAGGGGCTCCTGAGGGAGTCCTGGATTAGGGGGTATCCGGACATCCGGACTTATAACCTATGGCCGGACTGGTTAGACTATGAAGATACAAGATTGAAGACTTCGTCCCGTGTCCGGATGGGACTTCTCCTTGGTGTGGACACTAGTAGAAAAAGGGCCTTCAGTCCCGGTTCATAAGGGACTTTAGTCCCGGTTTTGGAACTGGGACTAAAGGGTCGGTACTAATGCCTATCCCTTTAGTCTCGGTTCAATCCAGAACCGGGACTAAAGGGCGCGGCCACGTGGAGCTCCACCTTTAGTCCCGGTTGGTAACACCAACCGGGACTAAAGGAAATTTTATGATTTTTTTTGAATTTTTTTTTTGATTTTCAAATTTCTGAATTATTTTAACCTCTAGTCTGTAATCACCACCCCTCATCACTTCTCAATTTATCCTCTAATCACCCCTCATCATTCCAAATCATCCAACTTCCCGAACGGTCACCCATCCTCCCACTCCCCCAGCCTGAGCACGCTTAACTTCCGGGTTCTATTCTCCCTCGCTCCAAGTCTGCACTTGTTGTTTTCCTGACAATACTAAGATGTCAATCCTATTAACCTTGAGGAATTTTTCTTGAGAATGAAGTGACACATTTCATAGTTTTATTTTGAAACTATTGTTTTAAAAAATAATAATTATTTAGTAACACTAATATTTCTTGAATAATTAGTTTGACCATTGTTTGACCACAGTTTGACCATAGTTTGACCAGATTTGACCAAAATTGAAATAACAGAAATAATTATTGAGTAACACTAATATTCTAGAATAATTAGTATGACCATTGTTTGACCACAGTTTGCCCACAGTTTAAATTTTTTTTTGATTTTTTTCACTCTAGATCTTAAAAGCCCCGTAACTTTTTTCTATTAGGTTTTTGAGGATTTTGAAAATGTTTAACGGGGTTGTCATTCTGGTCGCAGACGTGTACGTACATACTGGTGGATGTAGAGGCGTGCACATGTCGTAGTAGAGGCGCGCATATAGCATGTACACATACGTACAACGGCCAGGTTGCAAGAAAGAAAATATGGCCACGTACGTACATACGGGCGGGATCTCGAACGCCTACTCGTGCATACATACGGCCAGGGCTCGTGTACATGGTTAGGTCAGAACAGAGAAACAACATCGTCGTCGTGTTCATGGGGAGCAAACCGGCTGGGTCAGAACAGAATGCGTCGTCGTGTTCATCGGGAGGGCTTGGACGGAACAGGCGATGGAAACGAGGCCTGGCGTACCGCACAACAAAGGAAACGACCTTGTGTTCGACCAGCCACGTTCGAAATGGGATCCTGTTCATCGAGAGGGGTCTGGCGTACCGTAAAACGGAGGAAACGGACTTGTGTTGGACCTTCTACGGTCGAAACAGGGTCCTGTTGATCGGGAAGGGTGTGGCGTACCGCAAAACGGACGAAACAAACTTGTGTTGGAGCGCTACGGTCGAAACGGGGGTCCTGTTCATCGGGAGGGGTGTGGCATACCGCAAAACAGGACTCCACGGGATACTGTTCACTCCACCGTCGACCTCCTCCAGCCTCCATGGGATACTATTCATCCACCATTGACTTCCTCCAGCCTCCACGGGCTCATCATCCACCCCCACCGTGCGCTACTCCACCGGCTACTGTTCAACCACCCCTCTCCATGGGCTCCTGTTCAACCCCTCCTACCACGGGCTACTGTTCATCCACCCCTCCACTGTCTACTGTGATCCAGCCTCCACCGGGTCGTCCTGTTCAGAACCAGCCTCTCCGGGGTCCTGTTCATCCATCGCCCCAACCGGCTCGATCGATCGGGGTTGTTCACAGAGGCAACGCCACGGGGTCCTTCATCCACCCCGCTCACTGTTCATTCCAAACCCCCCCGCAACGCTCACTGTTCATTCCAAACCCCCTGCAATGCTCACTGTTCATCCCGAGGCAACATCGATCAGCTTCAATTAGCAGCAGTAGCGAAGGAATCGCTCGATCACCGTCAGTTTCAGTAACGGGTAGCCTGCAGTGCAATCGCTGCGGGTTCAGTTAGGCGACGCCTCGCTCGGGTTCAGTTAGATCCCAATGCCTCGCACACGCGCGTACGTGTACGAGAGAAACGCGCATCACTCGGCCCCGACCACCCACCGTAACCGGGAACTCGCCAAAATTTTCCTCGCCCTCGCTTCTACCATGAGGTTTTTCCATCATGGACGACCCAAAGAATGTCATGCAGCTGCGTCTCCGGCCCGCCCAGGATGAAAAGCCCATTTTCTGTCATGATTTTTTGTCATAGAAGTAGGAGCCCACCACATCTATGATGATACCGGGTTTTGTCACAAATATCGTCATAGAAGTGTCATAAGTATGGCAGAACTTTTTTCGTTCGGCCCAAAATGTCACAGATGTGTCTTTTTTTTGTAGTGTCAACCCCCACCATGGACGCAAGAGGGGAAATCGAACCCGCACGCTCTTGTTGCCAAGTGCGCTGACATGGCAAAGATGTTGGAAATATGCCCTAGAGGTAATAATAAAGTGATTATTATTATATTTCCTTAATCATGATAAAGATTTATTATTCATGCTAGAATTGTATTGACCGGAAACTTAAATACATGTGTGGATACATAAATGAATACCATGTCCCTAGTGGGCCTCTACTAGACTAGCTCGTTGATCAAAAGATGGTTAAGGTTTCCTAACCATAGACATGTTTTGTCACTTGATAACGGGATCACATCATTAGGAGAGTGATATGATAGACATAGACCCATCTGTTAGTTTAGCATATGGATTGTTCAGTTTAGTGCTACTACTTTCTTAATGTGAAATACATATTCCTTTCGGCCATGATATCATGCAACTCCTGGATACCGAAGGAATACCTTGTGTGCTATCAAATGCCACAATGTAACTGGGAGATCATAAAGATTCTCTACAGGTATCTTCGAAGGTGTCTGTTGAGTTGGCATGGATCGAGATTGGGATTTGTCACTCTGTGTATTCTGTGTATCGGAGAGGTATCTCTGGGCCCTCTTGGTAATACAACAACACAAGAAGCTTGCAAGCAAAGTGACTAAGGAGTTAGTTACGAGATGATGTATTATGGAACGAGTAAAGAGACTTGCCGGTAACAAGATTGAACTAGGTAAGGAGATACCGATGATCGAATCACGAGAAAGTAACATACCGACAGACGAAGGGAACTAAGTATGTTGTCATAATGGTTTGACCGATAAAGATCTTTGTAGAATTTGTAGGAACCAATATGGGCATCCATGTCCCGCTATTGGTTATTGACCGGAGAAGCGTATCGATCATGTCTACATCATTCTCGAACCCGTAGGGTACACACGCCTAACATTTGTTGACGATAAAGTATTATATGAGTTATGTGAAATAGTGTTCGAATGTTGTTCAGAGTGCTGGATGAGATCACGGACATGATGAGGTGCTCCCGAATGGTCCGAAGGTAAAGGTTGATATTTAGAATGATACTATTTGGTCTCCGGAAAGGTTTTGAAATGCACCGGGTAATTATCAGATCACTAGAAGGGGTTCCGGGAAGGCCACGGGGAGTTATTGGGCTTATTGGGCCAACAAGGGAAGCACACCAGCCCACAAGGGGCTGGTGCGTCCCACCTCTAGGCGGCCGGCCCTTCAGGAAGGAAAGGGGGAGGTCTAGCTCCTCCCGCCTTCTCTTCCACATGAGAGAAAGGAAAGGGGGGGCTCCCCTCCTGCCTTCTCCCCAAGCGCCAAGAAATGAAGATGGGCGTGGCTAGGGCAGGAGCCTAGGGCGGCCGCCGGCCCTCTTGGGGGTGCCCTAGGCTGCCTCCTCTCCTCCCCCAGCTATATATATGAGGGGAGGGAGAGGGGCAACACACACCATGATCCCCAAGCTGTGTGCGGCGCCCCGTCTCCCTCCAGTTCTAGCTTCTCCTTCGTTCATGTCCATTGTGCTTGGCGAAGCCCTGCGGATAGTTTCACCACCTCCGTCACCACGCCGTCATGCTGCCGGAACTCATCTACTACTTCGCCTCTTTTGTTGGATCGAGAAGGCGAGGACGTCATCGAGCTGAACGTGTGCTGAACGCGGAGGTGCCGTACGTTGGGTACTTGATAGTGGCGGATCTTGAAGGTGTACGACTACATGAACCGCGTTGATAAACGCTTCCGCCTAGTGATCTACAAGGGTATGCAGATTTTCTCCCCCTCTTGTAGCTATGCATCTCCATGGATAGATCTTGCGTGTGCATAGAATTTTTTTGTTTTCCATGCAACGTTCCCCAATAGTGGTATCAGCGCTAGGTCTATGCGTAGATGATATGTATGAGTAGAACACAAACGAGTTATGGGCGGTGATGTTCATACTGCTTACCACCAACGTCTTATTTTGATTTGGCGGTATTGTGGGATGAAGCGGCCCGGACCAGCCTTACATGTCCACGTACATGAGACCAGTTCCACCGCCTGACATGCAACTTGTTTTGCATAAAGGTGGATGGCGGGTGTCTGTTTCTCCTACTTTAGTTGAATCGAATTGGACTGCGACCGGTCCTTGCAGAAGGTTAAAACAGCAAACTTGATAATCACCATTGTGGTTTTGCGTAGGTAAGAACGGTTCTTGCTAAGTTGCCCGTAGCATGTACAAACATGGTCTTAGAACACTGGAGACCGAAAGGTCAAACGTGAGTTATATAGTAGATATTGTCCGATTTAGGGTTCCAGCAAAACCCTTGAGGTTCGAACACTGGAGTGCGCACGAATATTTCCCCCTACTGAATCTCGCCCTCAGCCTCACCGCGATCTCTAAGCTTAGCTCGATGAACTCACAACACAAGAGACACAAGGTTTATACTGGTTCGGGCCACCGTTGTGGTGTAATACCCTACTCCAGTGTGGTGGTGGTGGATTGCCTCTTGGGCTGATGATGAACAGTACAAGGGAAGAATAGCCTCCTAAGGAGAGGTATTCTTGTGCTTGGTGGATGTGTGTGGGTGAGGATTGCTCAAGATGAGTGGAGGTCGAGACGAGTTCTCGATCCGTTCGTTCCGTTGCCTCCTATTGTGGTGGCTAGTCCTATTTATAGAGGCCCTGGTCCTCTCCCCAAATATTGAGTGGGAAGGGATCCAACAACGGCCAATTTGAAATGGGACAGCTAGTACAAGCTATCCTGACTAAAGGTGGTCTTCTCCTGTCAAAGGCGCTCGTGGTGACGCCGTCTTGGGATCCACGATGACCTCCGTCCTGCCGTCCTACTGGTCTTGGTCTTGTTGCACCGATATGGAAACCTTTGCCTGATGTCTCGGTACTCCACGCCTACGCTTGCCCCCTTAGCATCAAAGGGGAAACGAGGACACTGCACGCGCTGGCGCCCGCCTGGCCTTGGTCGTCACGGCTTGCATCACGGGAACCTCATGAGGTACCCCTTGCCTTGATCTCTCCGCCCACTCGCGAGCCTGCCTGGTGAGGCCGCTCCTGAGGAGGCTGAGGGAGTCCTAGATTAGGGGGTATCCGGACAGCCGGACTATAAACCTATGGCCGGACTGTTGGACTATGAAGATACAAGATTGAAGACTTCGTCCCGTGTCCGGATGGGACTCTCCTTGGCGTGGAAGGCAAGCTTCGCAATACAGATGTGTAGATCTCCTTCCTTGGAACCGACTCTGTGTAACCCTAGCCCCCTCCGGTGTCTATATAAACCGGAGTGTTTAGTCTGTAGGACACAATCACAACAATCATACCATAGGCTAGCTTCTAGGGTTTAGCCTATCAGATCTCGTGGTAGATCAACTCTTGTACTACCCATATCATCAATATTAATCAAGCAGGAGTAGGGTTTTACCTCCATCGAGAGGGCCCAAACCTGGGTAAACACATCGTGTCCCTTGTCTCCTGTTACCATCCGCCTAGACGCATAGTTCGGGACCCCCTACCCGAGATCCGCCGGTTTTGACACCGACATTGGTGCTTTCATTGAGAGTTCCTCTATGTCGTCATCATCAGGCTTGATGGCTCCTTCGATCATCGTTAGCGATGCAGTCCAGGGTGAGACTTTTCTCCCCGGGAAGATTTTTGTATTCGGCGGCTTTGCACTGCGGGCCAATTCGCTTGGCCATCTGGAGAAGATTGAAAGCTACGCCCGTGGCCATCATGTCAGGTTTGTAAGCTTAAACTTCATGACCGATATCCGTGGAGACTTGATCTTCAACGGATTCGAGCCCTTGCCGAGTGCGCCACACTGTCACAATGGGCATGATTTAGCTCTGCCGCCGGACAATGTTCAGGATGTCGCACCTACAACCGCTCCGACCTTCAATTCGGAGCCAATCGAGCCATCCATGGACGGGTGGTTAGGCCCCGCCGTGGAGGCCGCAGCCTCAACGGCGATCGAGCCGAATACCAGCCTCACCCTTCGCGAGACCTGTGACTCCAAATTGCCGGACTCCCCTCCGGACTCCGAGCCGCCCGCGCCCCTACCAATCGAACCCGATTGGGCGCCGATCATGGAGTTCACCCCCGCGGATATCTTCCAGCACTCGCCCTTCGGAGACATACTGAACTCACTGAGGTCTCTCTCCCTGTCAGGAGAGTCTTGGCCAGATTATGGCCAGCAGGATTGGGATGAGCATGACAAAGAAATTCGGCGCCCACCCACCACCCACTTGGTAGCTACTATCGATGATTTAACCGACATGCTCGACTTCGTCTCCGAAGACATCGACGGTATGGACGACGATGCAGGAGACGAACAGGAACCACCACCCACAGGGGCTTGGGCAGCCACCTCATCATATGATATATATATGGTGGATACACCCAAAGAAGGCAATGGCGACGGGACAACGGGGGAGGATTCCACCAAGAAGCAACCCAAGTGGCAGCGTCAGCGGCGCCACTCTAAGTCCCGCCAAAGCAAAAACGATGATACCGGCACAAGAGATAGTAACACTCCAGACAGTGCCGAAGACAATTCCCTCCAGCAGGATTCAGCACAGGAGGATGGAGAAGCCAACGCTCCTGAGAGAGCGGCAGACAGAGAGGCAGAGGATGACAATTACATGCCTTCCTCCGAAGACGAGGCAAGCCTCGATGATGACGAATTCGTCGTGCCTGAGGATCCCTTCGAGCAAGAGCGCTTCAAGCGCAAGCTTATGGCCATGACGAGTAGTCTTAAGAAAAAGTAGCAGCAGCTTAGAGCTCATCAAGACCTGCTAGCTGACAGATGGACTGAAATCCTTGCGGCCGAGGAATATGAACTCGAACGCCCCTCCAAGAGCTACCCAAAACGCAGGTTGCTACCCCGATTAGAGGAGGAAGCATTAAAACCCACATCCCCAGTGTATGACGTGGCTGATCGGCCACCTCGTGGCCGCGACAGGGCTTCTCGGCCCACAGTTCAAGCCGCACCCCGGTGCCACTCAGAAAATACCAAGGTACAGGGAAACACGCTGGACATGCGAGACATATTGGAGGACAAAGCAAAGCAAGCAAGATCGATCTACGGATCGAGAGGGCGCCCCACCACACGAGACGATCACTGTCACGCCGGATACAGTAGAAGTAAATCCGGCCGGGCCGAACACAACAAACAAGATTCATTCAAGCTGCGTCGTGATATAGCCCAGTACAGAGATGCCGCACACCCCCTATGCTTCATGGATGAAGTAATGGATCATCAAATCCCAGAGGGTTTTAAACCCGTCAATATTGAATCATACGATGGTACAACAGATCCTGTGGTATGGATTGAGGACTACCTCCTGCATATCCACATGGCCCGTGGTGACGACCTACACGCCATCAAGTACCTCCCACTCAAACTTAAAGGACCAGCTCGGCATTGGCTCAACAGCCTGCCAGCAGAATCCATTAGCTGTTGGGAGGATCTGGAAGCCGCATTCCTCCACAACTTCCAGGGCACTTACGTGCAACCACCAGATGCCGTTGACTTGAGCCACATAATTCAACAGCCAGAAGAATCGGCTAGGCAATTCTGGACACGGTTCCTAACCAAGAAAAATCAAATCGTCGACTGTCCGGATGCAGAGGCCCTAGCAGCCTTCAAGCACAACATCCGTGACGAATGGCTTGCCCGGCACCTCGGCCAGGAAAAGCCGAAATCTATGGCAGCCCTCACAATGCTCATGACCCGCTTTTGTGCGGGAGAGGATAGCTGGCTGGCTCGCAGCAATAACATATCAAAGAACCCTGGTACTTCGGATACCAAGGACGGTAACGGTAGGTCACGTCGCAACAAACATAAGCGCCGCAGCAGCGATAACAATACAGAGGACACGGCAGTAAATGCCGGATTCATAGGCTCCAAGCCCGGTCAGCGGAAAAAGCCATTCAAACGAAGTACTACGGGCCCGTCCAGTATACACCGTATACTCGATCGCTCATGTCAAATACATGGAACCCCCGACAAGCCAACCAACCACACCAACAGGGATTGTTGGGTGTTCAAGCAGGCCAACAAGTTAAATGCCAAAAACAAAGACAAGGGGCTACATAGCAACGACGAGGAGGAGCCCGACCGCCGAACACTGTGGGACAGAAAGGGTTTCCCCCACAAGTGCGGACAGTGAACATGATATATGCAACCCACATCCCCAAGAGGGAGCGGAAGCGTGCGCTAAGGGACGTATACGCGTTGGAGCCGGTCGCCCCAAAGTTCAACCCATGGTCCTCCTGCCCTATCACTTTTGATCGCACGGACCACCCCACTAGTACCCGCCACGGCAGATTTGCCGCATTGGTCCTAGACCCAATCATTGACGGATTTCACCTCACTCGAGTCCTTATGGACGGCGGCAGCAGCCTAAACCTGCTTTACCAGGACACAGTGCGAAAATGGGCATATATCCCTCAAGGATTAAACCCACAAAAACGACCTTTAAAGGCGTCATACCAGGTGTGGAGGCCCATTGCACAGGCTCAGTCACACTAGAGGTGGTCTTCGGATCCCCGGATAATTTCCGAAGCAAGGAGTTAATCTTCGATATAGTCCCGTTCCACAGTGGCTATCATGCATTGCTCGGACGAACCGCATTTGCAAAATTCAATGCGGTGCCGCACTACGCATACCTCAAGGTCAAGATGCTCGGACCTCGGGGGTCATCACAGTCAATGGAAACACAGAGCGCTCTCTCCGAACCGAGGAGCACAGTGCGGCCCTCGCAACAGAAGTACAGAGCAGCCTATCAAGGAAATTCCCCAGTCCAACGATCAGACGTCCGGACATCGTCAAGCGTGCTCGCAGTAATCTGCAACAGGACCGCCTGGCATGTTCTGAGATCGCATAGCAATGCGGCCCCTACCCCAGCCCCATCCAAACGGTGACACACGTGCCACGCGTACACAATTACACATTGAAAATACCATGGGCACAGGGGAGGGGCACGACTACGGCACGCCCCGAAACGCATCTCAACCGCACTAGGGGATCCCTACTTTGTTATTTTTTCTCTCTTCCAGGACTTTACTCTCTGGAAGCCCTGTCCGGCAGTATAATCGCCAAACACACGATGCAAGGACCAGGGGATCCGAAAGCTATGTCGCATCATGGAACTCCCAGGTGTTCTCTATAACGAGCAAAATACCTGCTTTAACTACCATTCCGCAGCTTACCCTTGGACGAGACATGTCAAATAATCCCAATTTCTGCTTATTGCACTACTTGTATCATTCTGCTTCAATGCACCTTTTTCGAATAAACAATGCATAGCTCCAGTCTATTTTTGCATTCTCTTTTATTTTCGTATATATGTTCCTTCATGACATTTTTTGCACCCGTACACTTTGGTACGGCCAATACACCAGGAGCTTTAGTACCCCACAATATGGTGTGAGAAGCCCGAACACTTTCACAAGTGCGGCACCCCGAACTTATAGCATTATATGCATTGGCTCCGAATCATGTCTTGGGTCAATAGTTGGGTTTGCCCGGCTCCCACGTTTTGGTACCTTACGTTCCATTATATCGGCTAAGGTAGCACTGGGAGAACTACTGCGATTGTGCCCCGGTTCAGCTGGGCTAAGCACCTCAGTAGAGAAAGCTAAAACTGACTGTCATGATAAGGCGAGAGCTGGTCGCTGTTCGAGAGGTTTCGAGTCCCTAAAGACTTATGCCGCTTAGGGCAAGGAGTCGGCTTTGTCCAGCTTAGGCGTGGATAGCGCCCCGAACTCGGTCTTCCGAATACTAGGGGCTTCGCCAAAATTTAAAATTATAGAATTCTATGGCTAAGTGAGAGTGATAAAGCATTATAGTCTGATTGCCTTGTTTGTTGTGCTGAGCGCCTCCCTCGAAGGACCCAAGAATGGGAAAAAGAGCGCTCAGGTTTATCCCGAACACCCCAACACTCGTGGCTTGGGGGCAGAAGCCGATGACTTTCCATCTCTTAGATTCAATAAACGGCCGCATAGAAGGTAATATTTTAAATTCAAACAAGCGTTGCATAGCGCATATGAACAAGTTTTCAGCGTACAGGATAACAAATGCGAGTTCACTCAAAAATTACATCTCTGGCACACTCATCCGCCACAAGGCGGGCACCCTTCAGGACACCCTCATGGTACATCTCAGGGCGGTGATGCTCCTTGCCCGGCGGCGGCCCATCCGTCACCAGCTTCTCCGCATCCATCTTGCCCAAGTGAAATTTAACACGGGCAAGCGCCCTGCGGGCACCTTCGATGCAGACGGAGCGCTTGATGACCTCAAGCCAAGGGCAGGCATCCGCAAGCCGGTTCACCAGCCCGAAGTAGCTCCCTGGCATGGCCTCTCCAGGCCACAGCCGGACTATCAGACCCTTCATGGCCTGTTCGGCCGCCTTATGGAGCTCGACCAACTGCTTCAGCTGGTCGCTTAGGGGCATCGGCTGTTCGGCCTCAGTATACTGAGACCAGAACACCTTCTCTGTCGAGCTCCTCTCCTCGGCTCGGTAGTGCTTGGCGGCATCTAACACACTGCGGGGAAAATCTGCGAACGCTCCTGGAGAGGTCCGGACTCGGGTAAGTAACAAGTAATTCACTTTTACGTGCTTGCTTTGCATAATGAATGCCTTACCCACCGCTATCTTCTTTATCGCCTCAATTTCTTGGAGGGCCTTTTGGGCTTCGGCCTTGGCATGCTTGGCGCTCTCGAGGGCCGAGGTAAGCTCGGACTCTCATGTCTTCGAGTCAAGCTCCAAACTCTCATGTTTTTTCACGAGAGCCTGGAGCTCTTGCTGCACCTCCTCCACCCGCGCTTCCTGCTTCCCTCGCTCGGTGTGCTCCGTGGCCGCTTTCTTTTCCGCCTTGGACAGTGCTTGCTTCAGGGTCACCACCTCGGTTGTGGCCCCTGCCATAGCCATGATGATCCTGTCATTTTTTGCAACCACACCTTTTTATATACTTACACAAGGTATTACTTACCTTCTTTCTCCTCGAGCTGCTTCTTGGCAAGGCCGAGCTCTTTCTCGGACCGCTCGAGGCCCTGCTTCAATGCGTCGACCTCCGCAGTAAGTGCGGCAGAGGTCAGCAGCGCATCCTGCATACCCATATCGACATACTTATGTTAGACTCTTGCGGATATTCTTAGGTCCTCAATTCGGCTTTTCTTTGTGAACATCGTACTGAGCATCAGGGGCTACTATCTATGCGGTAATATTTTCATATATTTTAAATACATACCTCAAAGCATCTTAGAATGCTGGCACAGGCTTCAGTCAGTCCGCTCTTGGCGGACTGAACCTTCTGGATCACCGTACTCATTATAGTACGGTGCTCCTCGTCGATGGAGGCGCCATTAAGCACCTCCAGCAAATTATCCGGTGCCTCCGGTTGGACAGAGGTTGCCGGCACGGTAGGTTTGACCCTCTTAGTGGGAGGCCGCCTGCCGGAGTCCGGAACCACTGGAGGTTCCGGTGCGGTGTTCGACCCAGGGCCGGACTTGGAGCCCTTGGGAACCTTGCTCCCTTTGCGCCTGCAGTCCAGAAGGTTTCCCCGGGGCGCCTCCAGGAATACCTCCCCTCGGCTTGATGCCCCTTGAGACAACACCTCGGCGTTGTTCGTAGGGCGGGGGGAGGAGGTAGTCGGAAGTGATCCTCCGCTGCTCATGGCCTTCGGGTCCAAAGAGCCACTCGACGAGGATATGTCAATACGGGCCCGGGACGGACTGCATAACCGTGTCCGACGTTAGAAGAAGCTGTGCAATTATAAGATGGCACGAGTTACTCGAGTGTCCGAATACTTACGATCTCGCCAGGGGCTTGGCCCTGAGTGGCCACTCCTCTTCGCTGTCGGCAGCGGTGGCGGAGTAGTCCGGAGGGAGGGTCTTCCCCTTCTTGGACCCTCCGGCCTCCCCAGTTGGGGCGGCCTTACTTTTCTTTTCTTCCCCTGCTGGAGGGGAAGAAGTTTCTTTTTCCTCCTCCTCATCTTCGTGGAAGGAGTGCACCTCGGAGTCATCAGACGACGAGTCTGATACCGCCGGGCGCCGGGAACTCTTTTGGGTTCCCGTGGCCTTCTTCTTGGCCTTCTTCTCCGGCACCACGTAAGGTGCCGGAACCAGCAGCTCCGCTAAGCGAGCGTCTGCTGGGCCTTCGGGCAGAGGAGCCGGACAGTCAGTCTGTTCGGCCGTCTCCATCCATTCCTGTCAAAGGTACAAGAGCTTAGATCCCGCATAGAGTTAAACTATGAAAAATGAGTATCCTGTAAAAGGTAAAACAGCTTACCGCGCTGGCTTGGCGCTTCGCGCAGAATCCGTGATCCTCGGTAGTGGGAGGGGGAACCTCGGCGCCCTTGAATAGCACATTCCAGGCATCCTCGTGTGTTGTGTCGAAGAGCCTGTTCAGGGTTTGGTGCTGGGCCGGGTCGAACTCCCACAAGTTGAACGCCTGTTGTTGACACAGGACGATCCGGCGGATGAGCATGACCTGGACTATGTTGACGAGTTTGAGCTTCTTGCTCACCATGTTTTGGATACATGTTTGGAGTCCGGTCGGCTCTCCCGAACTACCCCAGGACAAGCCCTCTCTTGCCAAGAGGTGAGCCGCGTGGCAATGCCGGATCGGAACTCCACTACTAGGGAAAAGGCTAGCAGCAGCGCGGGTTTTAGACCTATCAGTAGCGCAGGGTGGTGCACTACTGATAAGGCGCTACAGCTAACGAATAGAAGTAGCGTGCCTCCACCCACGCTACGGCTAAATCGACTTAGTAGCAGCGAGTTCCAGGAGGAGCGCTGCTGGTAATTAGTAGTAGCGCTTCTCTCTGCCCGCGCTGCTACTATTATTTCGTATTTTATTTCTTTTTTATTTCATGTTGTATTCGTACACCTCTACACAAATTTTCATACAACAGGAATTTACAAATTGTTTTTACATCATCATGAGTTATTACATCACGGGGTGAAAGAACCGTGTGGACTAGTTTCAAGTGGACGGACATCCACTTGAAACTAATCGGCTGTTCTTTCACCCAATGATATAATAAATATCATCATCATCATATCATTAACAGCTTATCATCATCATCATATCATTGGTCACTAGTCGTAATCACAAGTACTCCTGACATCTTCAACTCTAACACATTGTATCACATAATAAACATATTGTACCTCATAGGACCTACTACATTCTCTTAGGACCTACTATATTCTCTAAGGTAAAATAGCAAAAAACAAGATAGCCCCTCGCTCTCCA
This sequence comes from Triticum urartu, assembly GCF_003073215.2. NCBI lineage: Eukaryota > Viridiplantae > Streptophyta > Magnoliopsida > Poales > Poaceae > Triticum > Triticum urartu. The sequence goes on along the minus strand of NC_053023.1, from coordinate 640,999,352 downwards.
TTATGGAGAATGTCGATTATCCTGTCTCCAATTCTTGCCTTTCGCTTAATGTTGCTTCCAAGAACCTCCTTACAAATGTCCAAACATTTTTTCCATGCTTTGATTAGCATGTGTTCACCGGTTTCAGAAATTCGATATGCACAGGTGAGATCCGTAGGATGACCTGGCTGTAGGTTCAGAACTTCAAGGCTACCATTGTAATACATCAGATGAGGCACATAATCCATCGAGATTTTCTGTTGAAAAACATAGTAATAACTTCGTAGTTAGCAATGATGTACTAGTTTTAGAAGTATGCAAAAGATGCACGGATGTCGTAATAGTAAAATATCTTACCAGGGTATCTCCATAGAAGTTATCGTGGTTCAACACGTGCACTAGTGGCACGTATTCACCATAATTTGGAGGAGTTTGATAATAGGTATTGTAATTCTCAAAAAAGTACAATAAGCAATCAGATGATTTTTCTCCTTATAAGTTAATTCGAAGCCATCAATGTAGTGGGTTTTGTCTACCATCTTCTGCACATTCTTTGAAGATTCAAAATAAGCTGTCAATGGAAATAAGCTGTCAACTATTTTGAAATAAACAATATAAATTAGTTAATAACTGTAGGATCTAGAAGTAGATGTGTCTAGAGGGGGGTGATTAGACACTTAATGCTAAAGTTGCAATTTTTTAAGCTTTTTCGGTTTAAGTGGAGTTTAGGCACAATTTCAACACACACAATACATATCAAGCAAGCATGCAAAGAGTATATAAGCAGCGGAATGTAAAGCATGCAACTTTGCAAGAATGTAAAGGGAAGGGTTTGGAGAATTCAATCGCAATTGGAGACACGGATGTTTTTCCCGTGGTTCGGATAGGTGGTGCTATCCTACATCCACGTTGATGGAGACTTCAACCCACAAAGGGTAACGGTTGCGAGAGTCCACACAGGGCTCCACCCACGAAGGGTAACGGTTGCGCGAGTCCACACAGGGCTCCACCCATGAAGGGTCCACGAAGAAGCAACCACCCACAAAGGGTCCATGAAGAAGCAACCTTGTCTATCCCACCATGGCCATCGCCCACACAGGACTTGCCTCACTAGCGGTAGATCTTCACGAAGTAGGCAATCTCCTTGCCCTTGAAAACTCCTTGGTTCAACTCCACAATCTTGTCGGAGGCTCCCAAGTGACACCTAGCCAATCTAGGAGACACCACTCTCCAAGAAGTAACAAATGGTGTGTAGGTAATGAACTCCTTGCTCTTGTGCTTCAAATGATAGTCTCCCCAACACTCAACTCTCTCTCATAGGATTTGGATTTGGTGGAAAGAAGATTTGAGTGGAAAGCAACTTGGGAAGTCTAGAGATCAAGATTCATATGGTAGGAATGGAATATCTTGGTCTCAACACATGAGTAGGTGGTTCTCTCTCAGAACATATGAGTTGGAATGGTGTATGTGTTCTGATGGCTCTCTCTTCGAATGAGAAGGAGGTGGAGGGGTATATATAGCCTCCACACAAAATCCAACCGTTACACAGTTTTCCAATCTCCGTGGGACCGAATCAATAAACTCGGTCGAACCGAAAATGTAAACCTAGTGACCGTTAGAGATTTTCGGTGGGACTGACATGAAACTCGGTAGGACCGATATGGTCAGGGTTTGGGCATAACGTAATCTCAGTGAGACCGATTACACAAACTCGGTGAGACCGAATTTGGTAAATAGCTAACCAGAGAGTTGGTCAGGCAAACTCGGTGGGACCGATTTGCTCTTTCGGTGAGACCGAGTGGAACTCGGTGAGACCGAAAAGTTACAAAGGGGAAACACTGAGTTTACATTGCAATCTTGGTGGGACCGATTCGCTCTTTCGGTGAGACCGAAAAGTTATGAAAGGGAAACAGAGAGTTTGCAATCCCATCTCAGTGAGACCGAGATCCTTATCCGTAGAACCGAATTGCTAGGGTTTGGCAGTGGCTAATGACAAGTGAAACTCGGTGGCGCCGGATAGGAAGAATCGGTAGGACCGAGTTTGGCTTAGGGTTTAGGTCATATGTGGATATGGGAAAGTAGTTGAGGGTTTTGGAGCATATCACTAAGCACATGAAGCAAGAGGATCATTAAGCAACACCTCATCCCTCCTTGATAGTATAGGCTTTTCCTAAAGACTCAATGTGATCTTGGATCACTAAAATGTAAAATGAAGAGTCTTGAGCTTGAAGCTTTAGTCAATCCTTTGTCCTTAGCATCTTGAAGGAGTTCCCACAACCTTTAGTCCATGCCACTCCATTTTTGAACTTATCTGAAACATGCTAGATAGAAATGTTAGTCCAACAAGAGATATGTTGTCATCAATTATCAAAACCACCTAGGGAGCACTTGTGCTTTCAATCTCCCGCTTTTTGGTAATTGATGGCAACATACATCAAAGCTTTAGATAAAGATATAAAGAACAACAAGTAAAGCTTTGGAAGGACATGTAACAAACATAGGCTCCCCCTACATGTATGCACTCATGTAAATATGAAATATAGAGACATGTGAGAGCATAACCATGACAGAGTAGGCAATGTGTTACATGCATCTTGGCCATATGCATCAGAGCAAAAGATTATCAAGGAAAATACCTTCATGCTCATGAGTCCTTCTTGCAAACAGTATGTACATAAGCAAGAACTCCTCATATTCATGATTTTGATGCATATACTTACCTTGTGGTCTTGAGCTGGCTTAGGATGGAATGATCCTACACAAACAAGGTTAGATAACATAGGTACGTCCACTAGCCAGAGCAAACAAAATAAACCACAAGAATACCAAGACTGGGATGACATGTAGAGAGTAAGTACAAGGTACCACATTGAATTCAACATGTCCCCAAGAATAAAGATATGCAATGAATTTGACTGATTTCTTTTCCTTAGGTGTCTTGCTCCACCTGAATCTGACATGGGATATTTGGAGAAGATAGGAAACAGAAAATCAGAGCTGAAAGATATGAATAGAACTTAATTCAAATGAGTGTCTGACATGTCTTTCCCCCAAAAAGACATGTGGCCTCTCTCTTCTTGAACATCAAGCATCTGGGATCCTTGAGTATTCTCTCCCCCTGGAGATTTCTTTCTCCCCCTTAATATTTGGGATCCTTGAGTATTCTCTCCCCCTTAGTACTTTCTCCTTTGTAGGTGATAAGCTTTTGATGTGATCTCTCTCTCCCTGATGATAAGCTTTGATGTGATCTCTCTCTCCCCCTTTGACATCAATTCCCAAGAAGGTTTTTCCTGGAATCCGTCGAATAGGTTTGGTCCTTGAGATCCAGCACAAAGCAGTGAATAAAACAGTGATTCTTGTAGAGGACAAGATTCATTGAGTGGAGCTGGATCAGAAAAAAATATAGAATATGTGACAAACTGTTTTTCCTGTTGTGAAATCGGTGGCACCGAGTGGCATGTTTCGGTAGTACCGAAGGGATTCGGTTGGACCGAAAATGACAATTCGGTGAAACCGAGTTCATCACAGAAAAACACTTGTCACCTCAGCTCACTAGTCAAGTAAGATCTCACAAAGATTTGCAATGAATTAGCTGAAAGATTTGCAAGGAATTTTATGCAGAAATATGCAAAACAAAGATAAAAAAAATAAAAAATAAAATAAAAAAGAAACTGAAAGATCTAAATGAAGTTTTTTTTGAAGAGAGAGAAAATAAACATGTATGAGACAAATGCAATAACACAAAGAAGGAACACAAGAGAGCTTCATCTAGAGTTGGGCGGTGACATAGTCACCTATGTTAGAGTATATTGACTTAGGAGTCAAGTGAGAACACTTGATCATAGGTCATACTCATCGTTTAAGCTCAAAATGGGGTTACCATTTTTCGTTTAAGCATCTTGATGTATTCACATATTGTTGAGTTGCTTTGACTCACGTCTTGGAGTAAAGCTTCTCTAAGATGGAATAACATACCTTGGGTGATGGTGTGGTTCTTGCTCATGTAGTTGAACTTGTGTGGGTGCTCAAGGTTGATGTAGCTCATCAAGAGTTGGGAGCACCACTTGGAGTTTGAGTTCATCTACCTACATGGGTTAGTTCTTGCAAGGAAGAGCACTTGTGTATCCAAAAATGACAATCATGAAGCTCAACATAGAATTTGTCAAAGGATATGTTTGAATGGTTTTGTGCTTACTTGTCTTCAACCACCATTGTGTAGAGTCTTGGTGATGTAGAGATTGCTCAAGATGTGAGTGAGTCGTAATCTCATGGAATTAGATTCAACCAAGCACCTACATGGGTTAGACAACATGCAAGGTGCAAATATATCCAAGACATAAGATAGTTATCATAAGAGATATATCATGGATTAGTCATAAGCTCATGTCTTGCATGTATCCAATGGAGTTTCTACTCCAAGTTCGAAGCATCAATGATGTTCAATTCTCCTCTCAACCTGCAAAACACTTTCTCATCAAGTGGTTTAGTGAATATATCCGCTAATTGCTTGTCGGTGCGAACATGCTTAAGACTGATGTCACCCTTAGCAACATGATCTCGAATGAAATGATGACGAACTTCAATATGCTTAGTTCGAGAATGTTGTACAGGATTATGACCAATTTTGATAGCACTTTCATTGTCACAAAGCAGTGGAACATGTTTCACATAAATCCCATAATCTTTAAGAGTTTGGGTCATCCAAAGTAATTGCGCACAACATGAACCAGCGGCAATGTATTCCGCTTCGGCGGTGGATAAGGATACCGAGTTTTGTTTCTTGGAAGACCAAGACACAAGAGATCTACCAAGAAATTGACAAGTACCCGAAGTGGACTTTCTATCAACCTTGTCTCCGGCATAATCCGAGTCGGAATAGCCAACAAGATCAAAAGAAGACCTCTTAGGATACCAAATGCCAAAATTTGGTGTATGGATTAAATATCTCACTATCCTTTTCACAGCCTTAAGATGACAATCTTTAGGAGCAGCTTGATATCGTGCACACATGCACACACTTAGCATAATATCGGGACGTGAAGCACATAGGTATAACAATGAACCAATCATAGAGCGATAAACCTTTTGATCAACCGGTTCACCATCTTTGGTTAAATCGTTATGTTCACTAGTAGGCATGGGTGTAGACATACCTTTGCATTCTTGCATATTGAACTTCTTGAATAAGTCCTTGGTGTACTTTGTTTGAGAGACAAATGTACCTTCCTTAGTTTGCTTGATTTGCAACCCGAGAAAGAATTTGAGTTCACTCATCATAGACATCTCAAACTTCTCTGACATTAGCTTTCCAAACTTTTCACTAAAGAGAGGGTTAGCTGAACCAAATATGATATCATCAACATAAATTTGGCATACAAATAGTTCTCCATTAACCCTTTTAGTAAAAAGAGTAGAATCAATTTTACCAATTTCAAAACCACTTGTAGTAAGGAACTTGGTCAAGCATTTATACCATGCTCTAGGAGCTTGTTTAAGACCATAAAGAGCTTTGTGAAGTTTGTAAACATGATTTGGTTTCTTAGGATTGATAAAGCCGGGAGGTTGTTTGACATAAACTTCCTCCTCTATTTCACCATTCAGAAAAGCACTTTTAATGTCCATTTGGTACAAGGTGATATTATGGTGATTAGCATAGGCAAGTAAGATGTGAATGGACTCAAGTCTAGCAACGGGAGCATACGTCTCACCATAGTCCATACCTTTGACTTATGTGTACCCTTGGGCGACGAGACGTGCTTTGTTGCGAACCACTTGTCCATCTTCATCTTGCTTGTTGCGAAACACCCATTTGGTACCAATGATGTTGTGGTTGTTGTCGGGCTTCTCGACCAATGTCCAAACTTGGTTTCTCTCAAAATTATGTAGCTCTTCATGCATAGCGTTTATCCAATCCGGATCTTCCAATGCTTCTTCAACCTTCATAGGTTCAATGCTAGAGATGAATGAATAGTTTTCACAAAAGTTAGCTAAACGAGTTTTTGAGCTTTTTCGGTTTAAGTGGAATCCGGATCTAGAAGTAGATGTGTCTAGAGGGGGGTGATTAGACACTTAATGCTAAAGTTGCAATTTTTTAAGCTTTTTCGGTTTAAGTGGAATTTAGGCACAATTTCAACACACACAATACATATCAAGCAAGCATACAAAGAGTATATAAGCAGCGGAATGTAAAGCATGCAACTTTGCAAGAATGTAAAGGGAAGGGTTTGGAGAATTCAAACGCAATTGGAGACACGGATGTTTTTCCCGTGGTTCGGATAGGTGGTGCTATCCTACATCCACGTTGATGGAGACTTCAACCCACAAAGGGTAACGGTTGCTAGAGTCCACACAGGGCTCCACCCACGAAGGGTAACGGTTGTGCGAGTCCACACAGGGCTCCACCCACGAAGGGTCCACGAAGAAGCAACCACCCACAAAGGGTCCACGAAGAAGCAACCTTGTCTATCCCACCATGGCCATCGCCCACACAGGACTTGCCTCACTAGCGGTAGATCTTCACGAAGTAGGCGATCTCCTTGCCCTTACAAACTCCTTGGTTCAACTCCACAATCTTATCGGAGGCTCCCGAGTGACACCTAGCCAATCTAGGAGACACCACTATCCAAGAAGTAACAAATGGTGTGTAGGTAATGAACTCCTTGCTCTTGTGCTTCAAATGATAGTCTCCCCAACACTCAACTCTCTCTCATAGGATTTGGATTTGGTGGAAAGAAGATTTGAGTGGAAAGCAACTTGGGAAGTCTAGAGATCAAGATTCATATGGTAGGAATGGACTCTACGTGACGAGGGGACTCGTCCGCATCCAGTGGTGCTCACAGCAGCAGCTCTAGTGGCCTAAAACGACGGCGGCGGCGACTTGCGCGGCGGCCGGAGTTCGGGAGTTGAGCGGATCGGCGTTGCAGGGAACGGCAGGAGCCGCGGTTAGGCGTGTTGGACTCGTGGGGGTGCGGTGATCTCAGCGGTAAGGTCGGGCGCGTGCTTGCACGGCCGTAGCCGCGGTGGCGACATGGCCGGCGGCGAGGAGCAATCGGCTCCGATGGCCATGGTGGCTAGAAGGCGTGGGCGAGCACGGGGAGAGAGGGGAAAGAGGCAGGGGCTCACGGCGATTCCAGTAGAGGCAACGGCGAGGCCGGGGATGAGCTGAAGCTCGCGAATTCCCAAAGAGTTCGCCGGCTGCCAGAGGTTGAAGACGATGTCAGGGACGGCGCTGCAGGGCTTCCGGCGGGGCGCGGCGCGGTGGAGAGGAAGAGGGGGTCGAGGCGGAGCGTCTGAGCACATCAGCGAGGCGAGGCAGTGGCCATGGCCATGACAGCAGCGAGCGGCGGCGACGATGGCTCTCGGGTGCGTGCAGGAGGAGATCCAGAGGAGGGAGAGGAGCACGGGGAGAGGCTGAGAGGGCCTGGGGGGCGCGTGGCGTCTCCAGGGCGACGTCGGGGAGGCCACAGCACGCAGGAGGTGGCCAGGCGCGTCGTCAGCGCTCGCCACCGAGCTGCTTCGTGCGCTGGCAAGGGGAAGAAGACAAGCGTGCCCTTGGTGGCTGGGCCAGTTGGCTGGGCTGCCAGCTGGGCCGGCCAGGTGGGCTGCAGGTGAGGTTACTCTCTCTCTCTCTTAATTTAGTTTCTGTTTTCTATTTTTTTCTTTTCTGTTTTGAATTAGTAAAAATACTAATTCATTTTGTAAAATCCTGAAAATAATTGTGGGCACTTTTGAAACTATTTCCAATAGCCACAGTTTGACCATAGTTTGACCAGATTTGACCAAAATTGAAATAACAGAAATAATTATTTAGTAACACTAATATTCTAGAATAATTAGTCTGATCATTGTTTGACCACAGTTTTCCCACTGTTTGAATTTTTTTGATTTTTTTCACTCTAGATCTTAAAAGCCCCGTAACTTTTTTTCTATTAGGTTTTTGAGGATTTTGAAAATGTTTAACGGGGTTGTCATTCTGGTCGCAGACGTGCACGTACATACTGGTGGATGTAGAGGCGTGCACGTGTCATAGTATAGGCGCGCACGTAGCATGTACACGTACGTACAACGGCCAGGGTGCAAGAAAGAAAATATGGCCACGTACGTACATACGGGCGGGGTCTCGAACGCCTACTCGTGCATACATACGGCCAGGGCTCGTGTACATGGCTAGGTCAGAACGGAGAAACAACATCGTCGTCGTGTTCATGGGGAGCCAACCGGCTGGGTCGGAACAGAATGCGTCGTCGTGTTCATTGGGAGGGCTTGGACGGAACATGCAATGGAAACGAGGCCTGGCGTACCGCACAACAGAGGAAACGGCCTTGTGTTCGACCAGCCACGTTCGAAACGGGATCCTGTTCATCGAGAGGGGTGTGGCGTACCGTAAAACGGAGGAAACGGACTTGTGTTGGACCTCCTACGGTCGAAACAGGGTCCTGTTGATCGGGAGGGGTGTGGCGTACCACAAAACGGACGAAACAGACTTGTGTTGGAGCGCTACGGTCGAAACGGGGGTCCTGTTCATCGGGAGGGGTGTGGCGTACCGCAAAATGGGACTCCACGGGATACTGTTCATCTCCACCGTCGACCTACTCCAGCCTCCATGGGCTACTATTCATCCACCATTGACCTCCTCCAGCCTCCACGGGCTCCTGTTCAGCCACGGGCTCCTGTTCATCCACCCTCCACCGTGCGCTACTCCACCGGCTACTATTCAACCACCCCTCTCCATGGGCTCCTGTTCAACCACCCCTCCACGGGCTACTGTTCATTCACCCCTCCACCGTCTACTGTTGATCCAGCCCTCCACAGGGTCGTCCTGTTCATCCAACCCTCCATGCGGTCCTGTTCATCCAGCCCCAACCGGCTCGATCGATCGGGGTCCTGTTCATCCAGAGGCAACGCCACGGGGTCCTGTTCATCCACCCCCACGGCTCACTGTTCATCCAAACCCCCCGCAACGCTCACTGTTCATCCAAACCCCCTGCAACGCTCACTGTTCCTCCAGAGGCAACATCGATCAGCTTCAGTTAGCAGCAATAGTGAAGGAATCGCTCGATCGCTCAGTTTCAGTAACGCGTAGCCTAGAGTGCAATCGCTCGGGTTCAGTTAGATCCCAATGCCTCGCACACACGCGCGTACGTGTACGAGAGAAACGCGCATCACTCGGCCACGACCACCCACCGTAACCGGGAACTCGCCAAAATTTTCCTCGCCCTCGCTTCTACCACGGGATTTTCCGTCATGGACAACCCAAAGAATGTCATGCAGCTGCGTCTCCGGCCCGCCCAGGATGAAAAGCCCATTTTCTGTCATGATTTTTTGTCATAGAAGTAGGAGCCCACCACATCTATGATGATACCGGGTTTTGTCACAAATATCGTCATAGAAGTGTCATAAGTATGACCGAATTTTTTTTCGTTCGGCCCAAAATGTCACTGATGTGTCTTTTTTTGTAGTGTCAACCCCCACCACCATGGACGCAAGAGGGGAAATCGACCCGCACGCTCCTTTGCTGCCAAGTGCGCTGACATGGCAAAGCTGTTGGAAATATGCCCTAGAGGTAATAATAAAGTGATTATTATTATATTTCCTTAATCATGATAAAGATTTATTATTCATGCTAGAATTGTATTGACCGGAAACTTAAATACATGTGTGGATACATAAATGAATACCATGTCCCTAGTGGGCCTCTACTAGACTAGCTCGTTGATCAAAAGATGGTTAAGGTTTCCTAACCATAGACATGTTTTGTCACTTGATAACGGGATCACATCATTTGGAGAGTGATATGATGGACATAGACCCATCTGTTAGCTTAGCATATGATTGTTCAGTTTAGTGCTACTACTTTCTCAATGTCAAATACATATTCCTTCAGCCATGAGATCATGCAACTCCTGGATACCGAAGGAATACCTTGTGTGCTATCAAACGCCACAATGTAACTAGGAGATCATAAAGATTCTCTACAGGTATCTTCGAAGGTGTCTGTTGAGTTGGCATGGATCGAGATTGGGATTTGTCACTCTGTGTATCGGAGAGGTATCTCTGGGCCCTCTTGGTAATACAACAACACAAGAAGCTTGCAAGCAAAGTGACTAAGGAGTTAGTTACGAGGTGATGTATTATGGAATGAGTAATGAGACTTGCCGGTAACAAGATTGAACTAGGAATGGAGATAGCGATGATCGAATCACGAGAAAGTAACATACCGACAGACGAAGGGAACTACGTATGTTGTCATAAAGGTTTGACCGATAAAGATCTTTGTAGAATTTGTAGGAACCAATATGGGCATCCATGTCCCGCTATTGGTTATTGACCGGAGAAGCGTATCGATCATGTCTACATCATTCTCGAACCCGTAGGGTACACACGCCTAACATTTGTTGACGATAAAGTATTATATGAGTTATGTGCAATAGTGTTCGAATGTTGTTCAGAGTCCTGGATGAGAACACGGACATGATGAGGAGCTCCCGAATGGTCCGAAGGTAAAGGTTGATATTTAGAACGGTACTATTTGGTCTCCGAAAAGGTTTCGAAATGCACCGGGTAAATATCAGATCACTAGAAGGGGTTCCAGGAAGGCCAGGGGGAGTTATGGGGCTGATTAGGCCAACGAGGGAAGCACACCAGCCCACAAGGGGCTGGTGCCCCCCACCTCTAGGAGGCCGGCCCTTCAGGAAGGGAAGGGGGAGGTCTAGCTCCTCCCGCCTTCTCTTCCACATGAGAGAAAGGAAGGGGGGAGGGGCTCCCCTCCTGCCTTCTCCCCAAGGGCCAAGAAAGGAAGATGGGTGTGGCTAGGGCAGGAGCCTAGGGCGGCCGCTGGCCCTCTTGGGGGTGCCCTAGGCTGCCTCCTCTCCTCCCCCACCTATATATATGAGGGGAGGGAGAGGGGCAACACTCACCATGATCCCGAAGCTGTGTGCGGCGCCCCGTCTCCCTCCAGTTCTAGCTTCTCCTTCGTTCATGTCCATTGTGCTTCGCGAAGCCCTGCGGACAGTTTCACCACCTCCGTCACCACGCCGTCATGCTGCTGGAACTCATCTACTACTTCGCCTCTCTTGGTGAATCCTTATCCCCTTATATGGGCGGACAAAACTATGCGTCCCCACCAGCCTGGTAAAACTCGCTTATCCCCCAAGCGCCGTAATCGATGGCGCGGTTGGGTTACCCACGTCCGTATTGATGAGAATCCCTTAATAAGGGGACATGATCTCTGCTTCGATAAGACGTGCCAAGGAAACTGCCTCGCAAAACGCTCTAAGGTGGGTCAGTAAAAAACGATTCGAACAAAGGCTTGGCTGTGATGTGATGTCACGCTACAGAATACGTCAGCAGACTAGATTTGTGAAAATATTACTCTCTCTACGGTGGTATGTGGAACTTGTTTTGCAGAGAAGGACACGATCCTCATGTTCAAAATCTTCTATGAAATATCCAGAGGAGGAACCCGCCTTGCAATGCCGAAGACAATCTGCGCCGGACTCATCGTCATTGAAGCCTGGTTCAGGGGCTCCTGAGGGAGTCCTGGATTAGGGGGTATCCGGACATCCGGACTATAAACCTATGGCCGGACTGTTGGACTATGAAGATACAAGATTGAAGACTTCGTTCCGTGTCCGGATGGGACTCTCCTTGGTGTGGACACTAGTAGAAAAAGGGCCTTCAGTCCCGGTTCATAAGGGTCTTTAGTCCCGGTTCTGGAACCGGGACTAAAGGGTCGGTACTAATGCCTATCCCTTTAGTCCCGGTTCAATCCAGAACCGGGACTAAAGGGCACGGCCACGTGGAGCTCCACCTTTAGTCCCGGTTGGTAACACCAACCGGGACTAAAGGAAATTTTATGATTTTATTTGAAATTTTTTTTTGAATTTTTTTTTTGAAATTTTTTTGATTTTCAAATTTCTGAATTATTTTAACCTCTAGTCTGTAATCACCAACCCTCATCACTTCTCAATTTATCCTCTAATCACCCCTCATCATTCCAAATCATCTAACTTCCTGAACGGTCACCCATCCTCCCACTCCCCCAGCCTGAGCACGCTTAACTTCCGGGTTCTATTCTCCCTCGCTCCAAGTCTGCACTTGTTGTTTTCCTGACAATACTAAGATGTCAATCCTATTAACCTTCAGGAATTTTGCTTGAGCATGAAGTGACACATTTCATAGTTTTATTTTGAAACTATTGTTTTAAAAACAATAATTATTTAGTAACACTAATATTTCTTGAATAATTAGTTTGACCATTGTTTGACCACAGTTTGACCATAGTTTGAACAGATTTGACCAAAATTGAAAGAACAGAAATAATAATTTAGTAACACTAATATTCTAGAATAATTAGTCTGACCATTGTTTAACCATAGTTTGCCCACTGTTTGAATTTTTTTTGATTTTTTTCACTCTAGATCTTAAAAGCCCCGTAACTTTTTTCTATTAGGTTTTTGAGGATTTTGAAAATGTTTAACGGGGTTGTCATTCTGGTCGCAGACGTGTACGTACATACTGGTGGATGTAGAGGCGTGCACGTGTCGTACTAGAGGTGCGCACGTAGCATGTACACGTATGTACAACGGCCAGGGTGCAAGAAAGAAAATATGGCCACGTACGTACATACGGGCGGGGTCTCGAACGCCTACTCGTGCATACATACGGCCAGGGCTCGTGTACATGGATAGGTCAGAACGGAGAAACAACATCGTCGTCGTGTTCATGGGGAGCCAACCGGCTTGGTCGGAACAGAATGCGTCGTCGTGTTCATCGGGAGGGCTTGGACGGAACAGACGATGGCAACGAGGCCTAGCGTACCGCACAAGAGAGGAAACGGCCTTGTGTTCGACCAGCCATGTTCGAAACGGGATCCTGTTCATCGAGAGGGGTCTGGCGTACCGTAAAACGGAGGAAACGGACTTGTGTTGGACCTCCTACGGTCGAAACAGGGTCCTGTTGATCGGGAGGGGTGTGGCTGTAACACCCCGGATGTAACTTTCCCTATTTGTACTCCAACTCTTGCCGTTTCCGGCGTTAAGTTATATTTATTTTCTCGGGTTCGGGTTTTTGTCTCCGTGTGTTGTTGTCTTTGTCATGCATCTCATATCATGTGACCATGTGCATTGCATTTGCATACGTGTTCATCTCATGCATTCGAGCATTTTCCCCGTTGTCCGTTTTGCATTCCGGCGCTTCGTTCTCCTCCGGTGGCCACTTCTAGCTTTCTTTCGTGTGTGGGGATTAAACATTTCCGGGTTGGAACGAGACTTGCCAAGCGGCCTTGGTTTACTACCGGTAGACCGCCTGTCAAGTTTTGTATCATTTGGACTTCGTTTGATACTCCAACGGTTAACCGAGGGACCGAAAAGGCCTCGTGTGTGTTGCAGCCCAACACCCCTCCAATTTGGCCCAAAACCCACCAAACTCTGCTCCATGTCCTAGAGCGTTCAATCATGATCGCGTGGCCGAAAACCGCACCTCATTTGGACTCTCCTAGCTCCACTTATGCCTATAAATAGCCCCCCCCGTTTTCGGATCTCTCTCCCTCTCCGAAACCCTAAAAAAAAGATCCCCGCGTCGGCAGGACACGTCCGATCCGACCGGACGCATCGCCCCAGCCAATCCAGCGCCGCCATGTGGCGGGCAGACCACTTCCCCGCCGCCGCTCCCGCCGGCCCGCCCAGGCCCGAGGCGGGCCCGCTCCCACACCCGACCGGGCCACTCGCCGCCGCGCGCTCGAGGTCGCCGCGCCGCCCGGTCCTCCCCGCGCCGCCGCCTGCTCCGCCCTGCGCCGCCGCCTGCTCCACCCCGCTGGCGCGCCCCCGCCGCTGCAGGCCCGAGCCGCCCCGGGGAGCCGCCAGCCGCCGCGGCCGCCTCGCCGTCCGGCGACCCCGGCCCGGCTAGATCCGGCCGCCGACCATCGGATCCGGCCGCCGGCCACCACCTCCTCCCGCCGGCCGCTGCGTTTCTTCTTCCCGACGAACAGCTACAGTGCCCGGCCGCGCCTCGATATCCGTGCAAGCCCTAG